>NW_025110445.1:0-21271 GCF_011392965.1 Frieseomelitta varia | reverse complement strand
TTGCCGGCAATTCCACAGGAAATTCGAATTTCCGTGAGGCTCCAAGCCTCGCAGACCAAAAAAAAAAAAAAAAAAAGAGAAAAAAAAGGAAAGACCACTAACAGGCGGATCTTCCCATCGTGGATCATTAAGGCACAGCCATTAAAGTCGATTTGCGTTGCACGGTTAAAACACTGAACGAACGAACCAGGCTCGAGGCTACGTGTCATCGCGAGGAATCGTACGTCGAGACGAAATACTCCGACGAGAGAAGAGAAGAATGGGGCTGATGACGTGGTTGATGACGTGATATTTTTACCAGCACTCGAATTGCAATTGCTCGCGTTAGCTTCTGCGGCGAATAACTTGGAAACTGAAGTGGCAATGCGATTTCACGCGATTTCATAATATAACGATTGCTCGGTGACGCAAAGTAGTCGTCACCGAAATATTTCACAGCCATTAATCGCGATATATCGCTTGAATGCGCGAGACGTGCAAGCACTCGCGATTCTCGTAATGATGAGAGCAATAGAAAGCAATTTCTGACGTTTTTATATTTTTGTTCTTATAACGGAGCTCGCGCCGCGAGAATTCTAATTGAAACTTTGATCTTTAAAGCGAGTGAAAAGAGAAGGTTGTCAGTGTGTTTCAAATACTTCAATTTCGGGCGATAATGTATTTCGTAACACAGAACGAAAGAAGACGAAGACTGCGAGAATCTTTTCGAAGATAGTTAAATTAAACGTCAGAAATTAATGAATCGAAACTAATATCGACGAGGAGAGATTTGTCCGGCCACGAGGCAGTTTCTACTACCAACGGCAAACGTCAGATCTCGGAAATAGGAAATCGAGTCCTGATTGCGACAAACACGTCGAAAAAAAGGCGTGTATCTATGTGACAAAAAGTACATCAAGTTTCGAAATAAGATCTCACTGGACATTGATGAATTATGGTCCGGCGAAGGGTTAAAGACAGAGGGTTACATCGGTTAACGAGAAGAGTACTCTCGAGTTTCGTGAAAACGGTGCACTTTAGCGCCGTCGTTTCGGATCGAAGACATTTCGCCGCGCCGAAAGGGAAGTGGTCGCTCCTAACATTTACTTTCCATCGGGAGAAGTTCGACAATTGGCGACAAAGAGCTCGAAAGAGTCGCCCCCGCGTTATTTATTTCACTAAGTGCTCTCGATCGTTCGTTACTTGGCTCCGGGAGCTTCCCTCCCCCGTTCGCTCGTGAAAATTTATGGTCGCCGGGCTACCGTGTTACTCACGGACTCTGTGAACGCGCGCCTGCAACGCGAAAACTCGCGTCCGGCCAGAGAAAGCAGGTGAAAAGCAGAGAAAAGCAGCGCGATTTAACGTCCTGCTAATTTCGATCTCGACTTTTCAGACTATTTACATTTTACTCGACGAGAATCACTGAGATTCCGCGACAATTTTGTGGAATTTCGTTTTGTCAAAATCTTGAGCGAAGATACGGATTATTGTTGCATGTGTTTGAGTAGAGTGCTGTAATCTGCTGATTGATTATTATTATTTTATGGCGCATAAATTTGATAAGTAATGTCAGTGAGTCAAGGGACAAGTCATGGATTGCTGTAATTTCTTCATATTATTGACCAAAACGTTGATAAAAAAACTTTGTTTTAGAACTTTACCTTTGTGTTTAGAGATATCGTATGTATCTATGCAGGGCTTTGTGCTGGAATAATTTGCAAAGTTAATAATGTTGATGAATTAAGTGACAATTTATAGTGTTTGTGTAAAATATAATTTGCTTCGATTGATGTCATTATTTTTTGCAGGTACATAAATTTGAGCAATTCGTTAATAAATAATTCCAGTGAATTAAGTGACCATTTACAGATTGTTGTAATTTCTCCACGTTATTGATCAAAATGTTGATAAAAAATACAAAAATATTTGTTAGCAGAATTTCCAGAACTTTATCTCTGCGTTTGAAGATATCGTATGGATTTCGTGCTATAGTAATTTTCTAGTTGACAATGTTATTGATAAGTGACAAGTTTACATCAAACAGAATAGTCAGAAGAATTTTTACGTACGAATTTTACTATAAACATGCAAAAACAATTGTCAACGTCAGTAATACAACTTGTCACAACTATAGTTTCAACATTTTGACGATGACTGCGATAATATGCTTCAAAGTATTTAAATTAAATATCACATAGTGGCGCACGAACGAACAGTATCAATGAATAATGTATACGATAATACGTTTTAAATTACAACTACGGGGAGAAACTTGTATCAGATACAATTTTCAATTGAGCAGAACATAAATTGTTGGCATTTCAATGGTCGAAATTCTATTATGCTTCCTGCATAGGATATACAACTCAGTTGTGCATATATTACCATCATTGTTGCCGCACATAAATTATTATAACTACGGTAGAATTTCTATTGTGTTCTATACATTCTTTCATGGCTTGTCTCTCGAAACAGATATATTTCGATGTCAGGTATTTTGCTTCAGACACACACACTCGGACAGAAGTTTAATTAATGCTAGTTTAATTTTGCAAATTCGCAATTCATCACCGAAAAATTCATTTGAAATTGTAAAACAGACGGTACTATAATCTAATTATTCCACAAAAAGGTCTGTTTTTGATAAATGATTATAAATCAACAGATTTAACCTTGTCTCTAGATAAATGGAAAATAAATATCAGGATGACTTTTGAGCCCTTTCGAGATATTAATAAACGTGCTTTCAACGTCCGGCGTCCCAAAGTAAGGTCATAAATCACTTTTCAAATTGTCAAGTCTACTCTACTCTCCACGAATACATCCATTGTCCATTAATAGTGAAGTACGCACAGTTTTAGAATTAATCACAGAATCCTGGGACTTTAATTTAAAAAAAAAAAAGAAAAAAAGTGAGTTGGACTGAACATTGAAAATTATTCAAAAAAAAAAAAAAAAAAAAAAACGAACATGAACCTCGTTTAAATTAATTTTATGCACGACTTAAAAACACGAGGCAATTAACCATTCTGTACTTCAAGTGATATTAATTCATTCGCAATATTATTGTATTTAATTATACGTGTGGGTTATGTAAAATCGTCTTGTACCTCAACGTTCATCGAGAAATGTACACAAATTAACACTGCGAAAGACAATTTGTCAGATTTACTTTCTTTAAACGTGCGTAACATTATTATTATAAATCCATTAACATTCTTCAGCGGAAATATATATTCGTGGAACGATCCTCTGCATACGAAATGCCATGTAATTACACAGTCGTTACTAGTTAGAGAAACATATTATCAATCAAGATTCCAAGGTGCACGTTGTCCACAATTATACATCCACGTGCAATCAGAGGAGAAGGAAAAATCCCAATCGTAAATATGAGAAATGTAATTTCATCCAACGGTCTTTTAATGTGTCAAAGTGTTCCCCGGCAAATTACCATCTAACAATTTCAATTCAGTTTCAATGCAAGCCGCTTCGGCCACTTTTCTTCTGTGTTTCGCGAGCCACGGGTGGAAAGAACCAATTATCACGTCAGCTGTACCCAACAATTTTCTGCCCAACAATCTTCCACCTTGTAACTATCTGTCATTCTAATCATTATCACGCAGACAGACGTTAATTGGTGCTAATTTGTTATTGACAAACAATTTTCGCCGTTTCTCTGTGCGACTCGAGAGGGGGTGGTAACCGTTCAGTCACGCGTGCTTTTCACAAAGGCGAGAGTGGAAAGATACACGTACGATATTTTATATGCTTTCCAAGACTCTTTTACATGGAACGAGATAAAAGGCAGACACTTTCGAATTTCGAGTTCTGCGTTTAAAACATAATTGTTCAACAAACAATTAGCTAAAAAAAAAAAAAAAACGAAACATTTAAATTTGAAACAGAACATGTTCGTCTGTGTTCTGAAATGTTCACTCTCACTTCAACTGAGAGAATCACCGAGTTGACAACGATTGCCTCGAAGAGAGATCGAACGAACGAGCGTGAAAACGAGACGAAAACCTTTCCTCCAGTCCTCGGGAGGAAAACTCGGTAACAAAGATTCCGTCGATCTGGTCACGAGCCTGGTCGGAGCCCGCGCACACCTGAACATGTACGTACAACTTTAAAATGTCGGCGACTCCGTAATCGTATGCGAATGATAAATATCGGAATAACTGTTCAACGGGGGGGGGGGGGGTTCCGGAAGCCGCGATTCGAAAACCGATATCCATACGTGTATCCGCATGTAAATACGGGCGAGAGGCAGAGGCAGCGAGAGAATTCTATTAAACGAACCGAAAATTGGATCGCCTCGGGAGCGGAAAATATTACAGGGATGCCATTACTGTTCCCCTCTCCCTCCGCCACCTCGCCGGTGGAGGTGGTTCGATGGCGCGGGGCGACGATTCGGCCGGACGTCACCGCGTGATCATAAAGCGCGCGTCGGAAATGGCCGCGATCACGCATATCAAATTGAACGGGCATTTTTCACGTGTCCAGTACGCCGCGGCGAATGTATCGGCGACGATCTTAACGAGAACACGCGACCCGGCAAGCGGAGAGAGCCATGGGACCGTGCGCGCCGGTACACGCGTGACACACGCGATTAGATCGAGCACGCGTTCTTCCCCCTGACCTCGGTGCGCGCCGGCTATTATCAATGGCTGCAATGGCTCGCGTTCGTTCTAATGTGCGAATCGCACGCGGCCCGCTCGCGAACCCCCGAGTAATGGGCCACAAGTGGCCTTTTAACGGCATCGCGACTAACCTATATCACGTTATACCACGGGCCGCTTGAGTTCCCATTCTCTTCTCCGATACCTTTCCACTCTCTCTCTCTCTCTCTCTTTCTATCGGACTGCGAAAATTTGGCAATTGGACATTCGTATGTATGTACCAAGGCTTCGTGCGAGTTTGGTACGAGAAACTAATTTTTTTCAAGGAAGTCTGTTACCTTTGAACTGCCTTCACTTTACTCCAATCTTTTAAAAATATTCCTAGCCGTATGTCGTGATATTTAAATATTGGATGCATAGGAATAATTATTTTAATAACTGTATTTAAATTTTTGTTGAAAAAGTTTGAGCATTTCAAGGGACTGGTAGATTGTTGTTGGATATTACATAAATAATTGAATCACCCTAGATAATCAGGGATACGTGCAAATATTTGTTACATTTAAAGGAATGTCCCGTCATTTATTAGGTAAAAATAAGACGTTCGCAGCCCCGAAGAGATCTGCGTAATTTCGCGTGATTTATAACAACCTCTTACTTTAAGGAATGAGTTGGAACGCAGGAGGTCGCAAGAGTGGAAAAGCAAGAAGAGGGATGATTTTGCTTCACGACAACGTGCGGCCTTGCCGCGCGGAGACTACAAAGGGAGCAATTTTTAATTTCGGTTGGAAAGTGCTGACACAGTCGAGAGTGATCTATAGACTTGAATTCAACCGAGTCATCTGTATCCTGTCTCGTGTATCACTGTTTACAACGATCGAGAACAAGTCTCATTCAATTGAAATGACAACTGTCCATCTCGTCGAAAAATTTGATTAAAGTTGGAGAAAAATAATAAAGGTTGTCTCGATGATCAGGATCATCTATAAATGAAATTCAAACGTGGTTTATGAAAATTTTATTTTAAAATTGATTTGAAAAAATTTGAGGCAACGATTTGCACGGAAGATAAGAAAAGTAAAAATAATTGAGAACGTGAAAAATTGACAGAAATATAGAATGCAATGTACTGGATGCAACTAACCGTCATAAAACGGTTTATTATTGGATTTTCCAAAAAAGAAAATCAGTGAACCAAGCAGGAATGTAACAGTGCAGCGCAGTGAAAAATACAACAATGAAAAAGACAGCTCTGTACGATGACATCTCGAAATGCTTCGCTTCAAAAAAAAAAAAATTATTGCAGCAATTGTCACAGCGTGAATAAAAATAATCTGGTTCAATTGTTCGTAAATTTTGTCAAATTTACTTGCAAATAATTCTTCTATAAATAAATACTATTTAATTCTAGATGTATTAATTGAGAAAGTATAAATAGTACAGTGCGGCATTCATTTATATTTTTGCATTTATTATATCGACATTACTCATTCCATATATATATATATATATATATATAATAGTATCCAATATAAAGCGAAACGTTATCAATGACTGCTGCTTGAATATTATTTCGTGGGCGGTGTGGTACGTATTATTACTCGCTGCGAGAAATAATAAAATTCTCTGAACTTTATAGCGAATTGGATCTCCTTTGCGTAATATATATTTCAATATCTATTTTAGAGAAAATTCCAAATTAACTGATAAGGTCAAATATACGAAGCATACAATTGTTGTATACCTCGACAATTCTGTGTTAAATCATTACTCGAAAAATTTACAGACAAATCGTCCCACCGTTTGTATTTACAGCACTCGAGATTCCAATTGTTTCGACGAAAAAAAAAAAAAAAAAGAAGGAAACCCGATGCCTGCTCGTTGATATAATTTTACTTAAAACGAGGAAACTCGATAATTCCTACGTTCGGTCTCGTCGTTGGCGCATTGAAAATCGAAGCTCATCTCCGAAATCGCGCTGAAAATCAGATACGAAATATATGTGTATACGCACGGGGTGAAAACAACGCTGGAAATGCTATTGAAAATACTCGGGGCTGGTGGCGATCGCGCGTTGCAAACAGGTTGCGTCACGGCCAACACTTCGAATGACGCCCGACAATTATGACTGTTCGTTAAATTCCCCGCGCTTCGCGCGTATCTATCTATCGTGTCGTGGATTTCCGTTCGAGCGTATCGAGTGTGTCTGAGAGCCGCGTAAAAAATGCACGACTTGGCAGTCGTTTAGGTTAAGAGTCGCGATGATATTGCACGGGCGAACAACACGGCATTCGTGCCCTTTCCGGCAAATTCTCTTTCTTTTTCTGTCGGCATCTCTCTCTCTCTCTCTCTCTCTCTCTCTCTCTCTCTCCCGTTCGCACGCGCGCGCGCACGCCCGGTAATTTAAACCACTTGCAAGTCTGACCCCGGCGACCATTCATCTTCCAGTTCCGAGATTTGCGGCCCGTGGATGCATCGCGCGCGATAAATTTCACCCACTAAAATATCTGTTCAATTCTAGTTACGGTCAACGTTAGAAATTAAACGCTTCGCGCAGGGAAAGAGAAGACGAAGATGGCGCTGCGCCGACTAGATAAATGATCGATACACTGCTCGCGTTAATGTATGATAATTTATGCACGAAATTCATATTCTTCCTGCCTCGCGTGCCGTACCGTGCGCTGTAAATTAAAGCTTCGTGTCCCTCGTTCCACGGCGGGTTAAAAAAATTTGGTCTCTGACAACGAAATTAGGTTTCTGGATTAAAAAAAAATGGACACGTTAAAGTTACACGTCCGTCCGTCCCTCTGCACGCATCCTCCAAAGTTAATTCGTCGCGAATGCAGCGATCAAACGCAGCCCTGAAGTTTACCCTTAGTCTCAATTAACGAAAAACACTCGTTACTGCGTTCGTCTTCAAGTTTCATTTTACCCAGGACTGCATAATTATTACTTTCAGCACTGTCGCGTAATGCAGTAAAATTTTATGAAACTTAGCGCAGCACCGGGAGATCCTTTTACGCCAACAACAGTTAATTTAAATTTTACCTCATGGCTACTCCACCTAATTTAAGCTTCAAGCTCGCAACAAAGCGAGAAAAATTTCAATTCGAAAAACGTTGCTCCTTTTCATACCTGCGAGCAATCGAAATTAATTCGTAAAGTTTGGAAAAAGGTGAAGACTAGTCTTTTTTTTTATTAAATTTACGCGTGTGCATATGTTCTATTCGATTCTGCGTCAAATTTTTCCCTTCGCTTTTTATTATTATCGTCTGAAATTTTCTATTTGAATCTTTTCTAATTATTGGTGAAAAATAAAATCACCTGCATCCTCTACCAATACATTCGCCTAATTTAGCGCTTTGTTTCGTTTACATCGAATATTCGATTAACTTTTAAAAGTACTCAACATATAAAAGAAGAGTTTCTAAGGAAAAGGACAAAAAAAGACAACAGATTACTTGGTCGATCGAGTGAAATTCGACAAACATTACGAATAATCTCGAAATGATCTCGTCCTAATTTATATCAGGCATCATCGCGAGTAAGTGAAATTTTTATTACAAGTCATTGATCTTTCAATGCAAAGATTCTCACAACCTTCCGCGCGGATTATTCAAAATAATTACATACTTTCCATCACACGGTGGAAACGTATCGGGAAATTTATGCACCATTATTCGCAGTGATTTTCCAAGGTGCGGCAAGATGCATCTTGGTATTAATCTGCGTTAATTAATCCGCAGTTGCAAGCCGCAAGTAATGGGCCGCGGTATTTCACGCGGGCTCCAACGCAGACGCCTCGCAGCCTCGTATGAGGCATGGACCAATTTGTAACGCGTGGCCCTCGTAGCCAGAGAAGGAAAGAAACAAAGAAAAATAGAAAAAAAAAATGAAAAAAAAACAAACGGCGACTGCAACGAATGGAGAGAAATCTGGAAAAGCGGAAGCTTGCGGGACCAATCGTGGTCGTACGTAGAAACTTTTGCCCCGAAAATTTCGCCAACGTGAATCTTGCCAGTCGTTAGTCGCGCGCTTGTACGCTATTTTTTCTCTCTTTCTCTCCCTCTTTCTCTGTTTTTTCGTGGTTCAACGACGAAATCATTATAAACCATCGAAAGATGATTTATAACCATCGTTTGACAACGAGAGCGATTGAACGTTAGGGCACGTTGAAAATCGAAGTATCTTTCGAGGAAAAATCGTCCCTCCTTTCTCCTCGATTCGAAAGGAAAAGAATTTGCAAAGAATTTTTAGACGGCAATGTTTCAGTGTTTTAGAAGAACACAAAGAGAGAAAGAGGGAGAGAGAAAGAGAGATCTTTGAAGCATGTTCATTGAAAAAGAGCAACGTTGCAGAATGTAGAAAATTTGAAGCATTTTTTTTTTGCACGGTAGAACGTTTTTTTTCTTTTTGGAAAAAATTTTTCGCGAAAGGTAATGGAATTTTTGTTATTCAAATTTCTGTCGTTTCGAATCGGTTCGTTGATTGTAAATTTCTGTCACTCTGTTAAAAACCAGAACTGAAGCTGAATTCTCGAACCGCGTTTCATTCGAGAGCCATTAAATGTAACTTTCATTAAACACATTTTCCAAACTACCGTGAACAGTTTCGTTCCGAATGCACGAAAAAAAAAAAAAAAAACGAATAAATCACAGGGACAACAAGAGCAAAAGATCTTACTTCTTCGACGCGTATCGCGAGATAAAAACAGTTTGAGGCAAAAGCAATTATTAAAAATAAAATTTAATAAAAAAGAAAGTCTGTTGGTACAAATAAAACGAAACTCGAAACGTTTCACTGTCTCCGCTTTACATTCACTCAGATAAAATCAGGTAAGTGTTATTCTACATAAACGCATGAGACCGTAGTCTATCGTCCAAGAAAGTTAAGATCTCTTTTCTACATGTGCGTTCATAAAGAACGGTCGTTTATACAATATAATTTCTTCTTCTATATCAGGCAGTTTTCGCGAGGAAATTCTTGGTATTCTTAATTGTTTATGAAACATTCTGCTAAGAAATATCGCAGATAAGCAGAACGCGCTACCGTGCACGGTGCAACGAGCAAAGTTATTGTCCCCGTAACTATTTCAGATAACAGAGAAGTCAGTTTGATAATCTTTAGAAGAATCGCCTGCAGTCACCGGTTACAAACACGCTGTCAAAGGGATTAATTTAGTTTTCAATCTAATGCTTGATTAAATCATATATCAAGATGCATTCGAATTTTTTGTAATTTTTTTTATAACAGAAGAAATTTTTGTGGCAAATTCTACTTGCATCTATCGAAGGATCCGTGGCCAAATTAATTAAATTAAAACAATTTAAACAACAGTTTGTGTGGAAGTATTATTTAAAATTACACTACTAGTACAGTCAGTTTACGAGAGATGTGTTTTAAGACAAAATTTTATTTTTAACTACGTTCGAAAAATTATCCAGTAATAAAGGGAAAGTAAAAATCCTATAAATGGAAAAATGATTGGAGGATAGAACAAACATTGTCCTTCGGAATTTCGTTGTTCCAAGGAGGAGGGGAAAAATCTTTTTCTCGAGGAGAAGAATCTACCTTTCACCCTTTGATGGAACTTCTCCTAAATCCACTCGAAAGGAACGCAAACAATTTTCCGCAAGAAATTCGAGAGAACAGTATAATAAAAATCTTCAGGTGGCAATTCATCAAACAACTGAACTCCAATTTCCTCCATACCGCTATGGTGCCGATATATGGTTCGAAAATAATTTCAAACTGCGTCGCGTGAATTTCAAAAGCGTGCGAACGCCAATAAACTCGCTGAATCATGCGTCATCGGAATGATCGTACACTTGACGGAACTATCAGGTCACCTTCCCTGAGAAGGAAAGCGCTGAGCTGAGCGCGAGGAAACTTTACGATCCAATTTCGATTTACGCTTTCGCGCAGAAATCAAGCCCCTCCCAGACACGGCGCAATTTCCACCACAACTTGCATAAACGCGATGTTTTTTCTTCCTCGCGAGGAGGCGTTGCTCCGCAGTTGCTCGCTGAGATATTTCAATACTTGTAGACACCTTTGACGAGTGTATTACGCGTGACGTGGAAATTTCATGAAACTCGACGTACTTAAACAGTCAATTATCCATCGTATTAATAAATCTCTCACAGTACGATTACAATACGATCCGAAGAAAATTTTGTCAAAATTGTTGCGAAGGAAATAAAACACTGCTGAGAAGAAATATTAGTAGAAAGGTTAGCAAAGAAAAACCACATCTTTTCCTAAATTGTTTTAACAAAACCCATTAAAATTATTACTGCATTATGATACTGTTTATATAATAAATATCAATAAAAGCATTCGACAGCTACTATTCTCTCCTGCAATTATAAAATTTTTTAATGTGTACAATTTTTAATATATGTGCATTAAATATGTTTCGACCGAGACACTTGACGTGTTAACTCCTTAAGCGTTTATGTCGAGTATATTATTGTAAAATTGCTATTTATTGTAAAATGTAGCTAAAAAAAATTATATATATTTGTAAATGCTATTTATTCTAAAATGTAGGTAAAAAAAATTATATATATTTGTAATTTTAGCACACTTTAGAATACTTCAAGGTAACAAAACAAAAAAACAATAGAAGCAACACAATTAAAAATTTTTCAAAGAAATGCCAAAACAATTTGTCATTTTGTTATAATTGAACTCAATCATACAGCAAGTGAATTTAATGTGTCTTCGTCGAGTATATTCCTCGTCGTCTAGGAATAATCAAACGCACCAGTGCATATTCTCAGAATAAAACAAAACGCTTAATAACGCCCAGTATAAAAAACACAAAAAATTTTCCGTGACAACTGCTCTGACGAGCTACAAGCTGTGCGTGTCAAGTTCGCGGTGATATCTGCCTCTGATGTTCGTAACGTTGGTCGCGTTTCGCGAATTTCCGCGTGGATCCGCGTCGATGAGATAGTTTCCGAGCCTGCGACCTCTATTCGCCCTTGCCGGCGGGCAAATCCTCAGCGCCCCGGAGGATTGCGATCGCGCGTAAAGAGGCGGGAGGAAAATCCGGAAGAAGCAGCGCCGGAAAAGGATTCCCAATATTATTTCCGAGCAAGCAGAGTTTGATGGGACACGTTGTGTCGATTGGCGGCACTACTCGTGCCGATGTCGCTCGTATAAAACGTTCCCACTCCTTTCAACGTAAAAGACGGCGCGCCATTCGTCGCTGTCTCGGCATAGAAATCGGCTCGCAAGGCCACGAAAAACTGTCCTCGGTCCCAGGTAATACTGTTTCGCAGAGAAGCGAGGACACTGGAAGCAGCATTACGGTTACGCGGCCGACTGGCTTGCAATCCGCAAGTGTTACGCGACCTGTGTGACACCCGGTTCGCCTAAAGTCGTGTGTGGCCTGGCGCGAACCAATGCCCGCGCCGTGCATACCTCGGACAATTAAAGCAGGAATTTCTAATCACGACTACGAATGAATGAATAATACGGCTGAGTGAAACGTTATCTTACACCGGTTGAATGGGCTTAGGATGGCACGCACGATTAGGCGCACTGATTACTTTGTTCCGTTGTCTTTTTCATAAACAGAGAATCGTTTTATAGACGCTTTCATACGACGCCGCTCGTATCGTATTTCTTGAAAACTTTCTTTTCTTTTTACGCAAACGCGGAATGAAATTTTTAATTCTATCATGAAATTTGTAATTTAAACATCTATGTTTAATAAAATCATCCTTCTCCGAACACGATTGCTCCTGCTGCTGCTCAGACTATGTATCCAAGGTTTTCATGAACTCAAAATATATATATCTGCAATTATCAAGATATTGTATTTCACGATGAAATAATGTATCATATAAATGTAAACTATTAATATCTCATTGCAGAATGCTGTCCGTAAGCATCAATTATTATTAAAATATAATCATTATTTCTGCAGGGTACTTGATAATTGTTGACAATATTGACAAACGTACTAAAATTATCGTATTTGCGAAACGTGGTATCAACGTATAAATAATATCGGCAATTCATGAAATATGCAAAATACCGTATATACATATTGTGTTTAAGTAGCATTTGCCGTTTTTTAGCTCGTCAAATAAATTAATTCAACTCACTAAACTAATTTCACAAATTTAGTTTTCTACTTTAAGAAAAAAGAAAACAGCGCTGGAGATTGATGGTAAGTTCATTTCCTCGGGAAATGTCACCAAAATACCATTAAAACTGACAGATAGTTCGAATTAATTAATTTACCTAAAATCGACAAGTCATTAACGCGTAAGATTGCGAAAATTACACGAGCGGAAATATTTAGAAATCATTTGTCTCGGAGTGAAAAATGCCTGTGTGATGCTGCACGAGGTCGTATTACGTTCCAGCGTAACACGTTCCTCGCGCGAAATATTTACTGTCATTTTATTCGTCTCGGGGCGCAAGCACTCTGCAACGTGTTTGTCGAAACGTTTCTCGAAGAGTAGCGGCGTTTCTTTTCGCCAAGAAGAGGAAGAGATTCTTCGCGAATACTTCTCCTCGAGGCGTGGATGTCTTTAAAAGACGCAAAAGAAAGATATCGCTTAAATAATGAAATATTTTTCTTGTTTTTCTTTCTCTTTTTCTTTTTCTTTTTCTTTTTTTTCTTTTTTCTTTTTTCTTTTTTCTTTTTTCTTTTTTTGTTTAAATGGGAAGCAGAAAACGTAGAAATTACGAAGAAGCGGAGCGACCGAGGAAGAGTCGGATATAACCGTGGAGTAATGTTACAACGAGGTCAGTACATAAGGCCACTCTTGCAGGAGACAGAATTTACGCCACATTCTTAAATTAAAATAGGAAAATGGTGCATAATTTATGACCCGGAGGGTTGTGCTTTTTAGAGACCTCGTTTACTTCCTTCTTTTTTCTTCCTTTCTTCTTCTTCTTTCTTTTTTCTCTCTCTCTTTCACTCGCAGTCTCTGTTGCAAAACGTCGGAGATATAATTTATTACGGGAAACGCTTTAAGTGCTTCATCATACGAGCAACTTGAGCAACTGAAATTAAACGAACAAGCAATTTGACGAACGCGGTTTTATTAGTGCAATAGAAAAACTGCAATACAAAAATTGTAAAACGTGATTCGAATCGTTTGCGATATTCACTGTCCATCTCGAATATTTAGAAAGGAGTCAAATTAAAAGGACTTCGATAGTTTAAATAACTCGAAAGTTTCGTAAAGTTTTAAATCACATCGCATGGAAAGAAATGGATAGTTGCATCAGAAAATCGAAGATTACTTGTTGAAACAGTCTCACTCTCAATATCCGCAGTCGATCTAATTTCTGATGCTGCACACGTATAAATTTCAAGCTACGTGCATCCAGAAATTATAACAATTACATTAATTTGCCGATATCTACGTTTCAAATTCAACTGCATTTCCCACGATAAAATTATTAAAGCAGTGATAAAACGAGCGTTGGGAGTAAATTCAGCGCGCAACGCGCTTTCTTTTAAAATTCCGTGGCAGTAACCATAAACCAACCGTGAAACGATTCCTTGCCCCGTTGTAATCCCAACGACAATGGCTCTAACGACCGGATGAATTTAACGTTATATCCGAGAGACTGCCGCATTCCGCCGAGAGATCACGGCCTAGCGATAAACAGCATAATTTATTCATCGAATCTTTCTGCTTATAAATTAACGAGCTCACTCATTAACCGTGTGTATCGACTCTCTCTCGTTCGTTCAACTCGCTGAGAGACCAAGTCCATTTTACGGAGATTATAAACTGTTAGGTATATAGTCCATTTATGGTGGGACACGGATGAATCACGTCGCCATTCTACGTTCTATTAAATTAATTATTGATAGTATCATATATATATATATATATATATATATTAGACAGCAAACAAAGAACTCGAGCAGAACAAAAGAAACTGAGGAAAGAAGTGTAACAGTCGTGTGTTACGTGGTTAGAGAAACAGCTACGTGTATAGGGTAGAGTTTAGAGTATAAAGAGTTTATTTAGAATATATTACAGTTTATTAGAGTTTGTAATAAGTGTGTACGTATTTTGTGCGACTATTAAAATAAAGATAAATGGTAGCATAGTGATTCCTACTGAACTACTGAATTAGCAGAGCTACGCAATCGAAGCACAGAAGATCCAATAGTGCTTTGTTCATTATAAAGGGCGTGATATCAACATAAACATTCTGATGTTTCCAATTGTTCGTTTCGCCCACACGCTTCGTTTGTGTTTCACGCGAGAGGCTCAGAATCGACGAAAAAAAAAAAAAAAAGAAAGAAAGAAAGAAAGAGCCAACGTTCCCAAAGGGCGAAGCTGCATCAAGATAGTCGTGAAGGTAGCGTTACGGTTGCTAGGATAAGCAGCCTCCATTCTTGAAATACCTCGTGGATCAACGTCGGTGTTTCTTCGCCTCTTTGTTCCGAGCGATGAGCCCGGCGTAACAAGAGGAGAAGCCTCGGGATCGGTAACGTTGAAGTCGAAACGTGTGCGTTGTTAACATGTTACGCGTAGGAGATGAACGTACCCTGTCTTTGCACAGATGAATTTTCTACACGACTGACGAAGATGTTTGAGATGCTGAGTTTAAACCAAGTGTTTTACGTAAATTGATATTTCTTTATGGATGTTCTAACAAAGAAGTGAGAGTTGAACAGAAATTAAATTTATCTTATTAGAACTTATTAAATATCAAAGTCTAGGTGATATTAAATTAATATGAACTTGTATACTTGTGTAAATTTGCAATATTAAATTACAATAATTAAACATTTAATTAAACAATTAAATATTTATATAAAGTTGTATACCTGTATAAACTTGTAATATCAAATTTATATACCTGTATTAAATTTATATAAACTTGTATATTACGTGCATTATTATGCATTTCTGCATAAAAATCCGGTGTAATAATTTATATTAGATTACTGAGAAATCTTACTTTCTGTTCCCCGTGATAGAGACAAGAAGTAATAAAATTTAGTATCAAATAAAATAAAAGAGTCTAGAATTAAATTGAAATGTCAAACGACGGTAGCTGAGAGTGGATTCGCCAGTTTGTCAATTATTTAATGGATCAAAGTCGCTCGGCTGTTCTTTCGAACGTTAAATAAATTTGTCACGTAATTGAAGTAGTCGAAGATTTATCCACGGTCAAGACACAGAGTCTGAGATACTGGCTTCTCAGTGTACTTTACGCTTCGAGCGGCGAACCTCTTTCGTTGCCGCTACTTCTTACAAGTTGTTTGGACGCAGATCGTAGAACACCATCGTGGAAACACGGTAAACACAGCACAGGATGTATGACTACTTTAACAAACATCATATTAACCAATTCACTTGGTTTTTCTTATAGATTTAACCGCGTACTGGGCAAACACTTCTGCTACGAGTACGATTTAAATTGCAATCGAGTCGTCAGAGAACCTGATGTTCATCGATACTCGATAGCACGATATCTTTAACAGTGTTTGCGAACCTATAGTCAAGCAGAGACGTAGGATTTGACGTAAGCTGGAGGGAATTGCGTGATGTGAAGGAAAGATCGATAGAAGATCAATTAGAGCAAACAAGTAGCAGTGTTTCGAAATGAAATGATTGTCGATTTTACTTGTCAGCTGTTATGATTTCGCTTGTTGAAATTCGTTCGATAAATACCAATTCGTGATTCACTTTCCAAATGATTATTAACTTCACTTGTTAATCGGAAATTCCTCTTGGTCCGTGCACATGCAAGCATTTCAAAATATGGGAAGAAAAATTGGGAAGATCGATGGAAGATTGATTAGATAAACAACAATGATTTCGTGTTTGTAAATGATCGTAAATTCGAATCGTTAATTAGAAATACCTTGACCAAGGAAAAAAATTTAAAAAAAATAAAAATAAAAATTACCCATCAACTGAAGAATACACACTATACAAAGATACAGAAATTTACAAGATTTCGAAGAAGCATGAGATCGATCGTTCCAAGCGATCCGCTGGAAGCAACTAAGGCCCAGAGTTGCAAATTAAGACATCAGCGAACCCTGAAACATCAAAACACGTACCACCCGCGGAAAAATATCCAATTTCCAGCAACACGAGCGCATGCTTAACTCTTTGTGCGAGCTGCTCAGTCTGCTCAGGGGCAAAAGCCTCTCCGGAGCACGCTATTATCGTTTAAATACGGGATCGAAAATGCAAGTATAACGAGAGGCTAGAGGGCGTGGGGAGGAGGTTTCCCAAGTGTGTCATGAGGTGAAAACGTTTGCTCTCCCTTGGTCTCACAATCCCGGCAATTACGGGATTCGCAGAAGACGCCCGGCGAACGAAGTTTGCCCGGCGTTTCGATCTTTGCGGGAACCTTGCGTACAGTCGTGCAGTTTACGTTACCGAACGATCCCCGACAACGGTGAAGTTCGGTTACATTTGAGGTTAAGCGGCGGTCTCCTCGCGCGCGTACCATCTTGGAACTACCAAGTATGTACAACTTCTCCACCTCGGGGATTAACTCTTTGGACAGTTTCTAATGTCGCGGATAATCGTGCGTTTTACAACTGTTTCGTGGCTTCTCTTCGCTCGGCTACCGCTTGATACGCGAACGAAGATCTGATCGAAGATTTCAGGGGTGTTTCGGAGTGGCGGAACTCTTGTGTAAGTTAGTCATTTCTAAGAAGAATTACGCGTAGAAGAAACTTAACGATGTGTCGAAGAAACGTAACGATTTTACGGTTCCAGACGAAAGTGTGAATGATACAAGCAAATATTTCGAGAAACTGAATTTAGTCGAAGGTAAATTAAGGCAAAAAATAAAGTTTAGATGTTAAAGTTTAGACTTTGACGTACTTGGTGTGCGCAAGTAGACTGCGGATTTTTAATGCAGAGATGCGAAAATGTATAGAGAATATAAGCGAATATAAAGAATTATATAAAAGAATTTGTATATTATAATAGACTAATATATAATATATATTCTAAATATTATAATAGGATATAAGAGAATTATATAAAAGAATTTGTATATTATAATATAGAGAATAATATAAAATATCGTTAATAGAATTTTTCTTAGAATTTTTAATAGACGAGTTGACAAACAACACTATGGAGAGTATCGTCTCTCTAGTGTTCGATTAGATTGCAACTCGATTACATTTCTTTTAATAACGAATGTAGGACATTGTTGAACTCTTGAGCTTCCGTTTCCATCTCTAACTTTCAATCGAGAAGCCAATAAATTCCACGTTCTGGCCAATCCGAGAGACAAAACTTGCCGAAAACACGGTCGTAAAGAATCCAGGGTCCCGTAAAAGCGCGATTTTTGCGCGACTTCATTGTAAATACATTTTCGGAAGAATACGATCTCGAAGTTACGGAGAAACGAAGAATGGAGACGAAGAATGGGGGAAGAAGAGGAACATGCCGCGTTAGATGGCAACTCGAATACTCGAATACTCAGTTTACTGAGAGTAGTACGACGTAAATAAAATCGTGAAATCAGCTGCAACAGAAACTTACGTATTCGCCGTGATACTGACACAGCAGTAATAAAAATTATCGTGTTACTTCTCCCGTTCGCGGACTTCGTAAACGTTTATTCTACCGTGTTTGTTCATGTACCAGTTATGAGTTCTGCTTAACACCGCTGCAGGTGCAACGGCAGAGATTCTTTACGTTTAGATCCACAAACGTGCAACGTCAATGCGCGTTAAGCGTTCTCGAAAATTTTCTTTTTATGCGAAAACAAACGAGGCCACGGTTGCTTTCGCTCGTTTCCTTTCTCCTTTTTCGAGCAAACAACCAGCTTTCAACGGTAGCACGGGAGTACCTTTGGTTTTCGTACCGGGTTTGCGAAATGTAGAAATGTAGAAATTGTATCATCGAGTGGCTGGGTGACAAAGCAAAAGCTAGAAAGCTTCGCGATTTTTGGGTCGAGTAGATCGAAAGATAAGAAGCGTTCGCGAGAAGTAATCGTAGGTTTTCGGTGAATTTCTGTTTCGAATGTTCAACGTAACACGTGGAGAAAAACACGAAAGCTCGCACAATCATAATTACTTACGTAACCCCGGTTGTAAGAATTGCAGATAGTGCATACCAATGTTAACTGACCTGAAACAGAACGAATGATCGTACGTTAGAAATCTGGCAAGTGAAATGACAGAATGAAGCAAATTCGAAATGATACTACGAATGATAACTAAAACGGGAAAAGGAAAGCGAGAGAAGGAAAGGGAAAAAAGGACGCACTAAATACGCGAACGAGCTCGGTGCATTTCACAATATTTCTTCGTAAACAGTTTTACAAATCGATTACACAGTTTTGTCGCAATTGATACGAAAGGGAAATTGCCCATAACTTTCGCATGCGACGGCCGCGCGTGCATTGGTAAAAATAAACCGTGCCTCTTGAATCACGGTCGTAATAAATACCGTGTGCGAAAGTCAACGTTTAAACGCAAACAAAAAAAACAAAAAAAAAAAGAAAAAAAACAGGAGGAAATAACACCGAAAAAGAGAAAAGAAGAAAGAATAGAGACAAAGGGAGAGGGACAAAGAAAAAAAAGTGATCAAATAAAAATATATATATATATATAAAACTATCGAGCAGAATTTTCGTTGTTTTTCACGAGGCAAATGGGGGAGGAGGTGGACGTTTCAGCGATCGTTTGGCAATTCTAGACTCCAAGAATCGTCACGACGATAGATCACGATCGTGCGTGGACGCATCGGAGACACATATTCAACAAACCACGAACGGCGAACGATTCAGAGGAAAATAAATAGGGAAGACATACGTGAGGGCAGTCCGCGTGAAAATTATGTGACCGACTGATATATTTCCCATTCACTTCGAATTAATGTATCGTCGATATTACGGCGATGCATCAAAAGCCTGTGGCCCTCAACCCCGGTAAACACAGCCCTTCGCGCTGCCTAAAAATTGCCCGTTGCGTTGATGCATTGGAAGCAGACCGTGGATGGCACGAGTTGCGGATGAAATGTACCGTTCGTATTGGCGGCCTGTTCATACGCGGTCGCATATTTTTTCTCCTTCCTTTCTTTTTTTCACTTTTTTCTTTTTCATTGCATCTCCCCCGCACCCGAATTCAACGCGGCAGGCGCTGTGGAAAAATTGAACGAACAATCTCGTCGATGTCTGGTTGACGTAGCTCGTCGCCGCGCTAATAAAACATCGACGGGCACGATTGATTTCTCGCGGTACGATTATTATTAGTGCTCGATATCGGCATCGGCGTGTCGCTGTCGATGTAATTTCGCGTTTGTTCATAGCGCGGACATTCATAGATCCCACAACTGATACGCAAACGTTTCACAATCGCCGCGGCGAAACAAATTTCATTCGCGCGTTTCATTTAGAATTTGTTGACGAGGAGGGGGAGGCGAGTGAACCGGTTGCTCGAGAATTGTATTCTTTCAGAGAGAAATAAATCACGTTTGTCAAAGCTCAATTTTGGAATTTCTGATCATTTCTGTTAACGTATGACAAGCAGTTGTAACGAATTACAAACGAATAGATTTTTCTTTTTTTTTTAATGGCGGTATTGAAGATGAATGCTCATTGAAAGGAGCGTGGAAATGCGCCTAGCGCGCGCGGGCATATTTTTTGAAACGGTGCCAATAATAGTCGGAGGAACAATTGCGGAACGGCGCTATTACACCGGTACCGATGCAATTTCTTTCTTACGGTTTCTGAAGTTGGCATGAAATAGAAAATTCCAGTCAAAACTCTGGCCGGGATTAAAAAAGTACTCCGATCGAGGGCCACCGCGATTTCATTGTCCTCGAAATCGCAAATTTCTGTCCGATGGAAACCTGTGCGCTGGACGTTCATATAAATGTTTTTTTTTTTTTTCTTTATTTTCTTTTCACGCGGTCTATAAGTCATTCGGACGATAAAGCGTTGTTTGCACTCTGCTTCGTTTCTTTATCGAGAAAAATTCTCTCTTGCAACGGATAAAATGTCAGATAAAATGTAACATTTGCGTTACGTCTGTAGCAAAAAGACAATTTTTGGAAAGACAACGATCCGTCAAATTCAATCAGTTATCGATCACGTGTTATATTACAATAAAAAGAAGCTCCGATTCCGTTGAAATGAAAGTTTGTCGACAAAGATTCGATTGGAATTAAAATTGAATTTTCAATTGAACTTTCGTTCCGATGAAATCGAAGCCTCCTTCTGTTCTAACCGATAAATTTGCTACTATAGTCTAATTGCTGCGACATTTACCAAACTATCGTTTCGCGTAGCCATCGCAATCGATCAAAGTGTCGTTCAATATTTCCCCTGTCGATCAAATCGAAAAATATTTCCCAGTGCACGCAACCCGACAGTGGATTACGGAACGGAACGGAATTCGAAACTCCGCGAGGTTACGGCGAAAACGTCGAAATGTCCATTGAATCGAACGTCGCTGAAAATCTAATTCTTATTTTGAACTGCACGCTGAATGGAAAACATCAAAGGACAGTGGAATTTCACTTCGAGCAAGAGACTCGAACGAATGAGGGGTGAAAAAAAAAAAAAAATTTCGCGCAGGTTCGTTTGTGGTGGACATGATAGGCGTCGAATTTGCAGACGTTTTTTTAGCGATATTCTTTTTTTTCATTCTTCGTTCTTTTTTTTTTTTTTTTTTTTTTTTTTTTTTT
>NW_025110444.1:0-37440 GCF_011392965.1 Frieseomelitta varia | reverse complement strand
TGGGTGACCATCCAGCCTAGCGAATAGTTACAACAACAAGCGTCTGGGGTAAGGAGTCGCTGCCATCAGCCCCACTGATGATGAGTCTAGGCAGCGACTCTGCGACGAAACGCCACAACCTTTCCTCACCTTACCCATATCATCACTTCCTACATTATCCTCGCATTATCATCGCCATTTCTCAATCCCTTCAAATCTTATCCTTGCAAATGAAGGCCGTAGTATTCAAATGCTAAGGTTTCAATGAAACGATATGAATTGTATATGAGACAGAATAACAGGTCACAATCTACCGTAGTAAAGATATATGCGAAGTAAATCTCTCGGGAGAGGTTTCGACAGAATAATGATATGCACTAATTAGCGTACAACACACCGATCTGCGTTTATTCAAGAATGACGGATATTTATACAGTGTTTAGTATCGATGTGGGGGGCACAATGGTCGCATTCCATTTATTGTTATCTGGTTGCTGATCGGGCCTTATTACGATCGATATTGCTCGTATTCTTAGATGGCAAGCTATTGTTATCTTGTCGCTAATCAGAAATGAAAATGATAATACATAACGGTCGCTACAGTTATGAAGTGATTGAAAGTGTTGATGATGATGCGAGGATAATGTAGCAAGTGGTAATGTGAGTAAGGTGAGGAAAGGTTGTGCCTTCGTCTCAGTCGCTGCCTAGACTCCATCAGTGGGGCTGATGGCAGAGACCCCTTACCACAGACGCTTGTTGTTCTAACTCTACTCGCTAGGCTGGACGGTCACCCATCCTAGTAGTGTTCCGCACTCTGTTTGCTTAACACCGAATATCGCTAGACTTCGAAGCTAGGTGCCAGCCACTTGCTTTTTTTTTTTTTTTTTTTGCTTAACATCGTTTATTTTGTGCCAGTATATACAGTATTTACCTACGTACAAAAGCATAACGAGCAAAAGCTTATCGGTTTGTAGTGTTCCTAGATTGTAGGCTCCAGCCCTGGAGCACGCGCAATCTTACAATTTGCTACATTGCACTTATTGCTACATTAACAGTAAACAAGTTAGTTTTTGCCTTAACTAAGACGGTTATGTTTTTTTTTTAATTATTGTACAATAAGGCACGGGATTATACAATAATATTTTGGATATGTGTAAGTGGTTAGGGGAACGGGAGGAAGAGGGGAAGAAGGATGGGAGCGCTATTCTTATATATAATGTTTTATATTAATTATTGGTTATATGTTCATTAAATATTATAAAACTATGTCTATTGCACTTTTGGCCCAGTCAGTCCTATGAAGCCTTAACAATCAATGCTTTATGGGGCTAACTGTAGTACCCCGGGGTGCATCTCTCACATTGTATATTTTTTTTTTTTTTTGTCCTCGGTACAGTCCCAGTTCGGGAAGGTATTGTTTTTTTTTATTATTATTATAGCCACCAATATTTTATATTGTTGTATTTTATTTTCACGTCATGCTCCGTTACTTTGTGCCTGTATCGTATTTCGGGGTCGGAGGATGATAAATTACCGATGTACGGTATAGTTTTATTGTTGATTTTTCTGCTGTAGTGGTAGATGATTGGGAGATTTTCGTTATTTTGAATGTGCGATGTGCTGTCCAGGTGTGTGAAGGATTCCGATGGTGTGTATCCTGTGTGTTTTGTTCTTTCGTAATATTGCGGGTTGGGATAGATTGAGTGCTATATCAGGCTGTTGGATTGGATATTGGATATGTTTGCCCAGTGATTTCTGATTAATTTTAGGATGAATATGTCTATTCTTATTATTTCAGCTTCGTTGTATAGGCGGTGGTTGCTTATTGTTTTCGTGTAGTTGGATTCTGGCGTTCTGTATTTGTCTAGACAGGCCCTGAGACATTTCCGTTCGAACAAGCGCATCTTTTCCATGGCGCTGGCACTGGTGTTGAACCATATGGGGCAGCCGTAGGTTAATATGGGGCTGATTATTTACTTTGATATTATATTGAGATGTTTTGAGTAAAACATGCGCTTGTTCGCGATGAATGCTTTTTTCGCTTTTTCTACTTGTAATTTGATGTGTTCATTGTGATTTGATTTGAAATCCTGATGCACGCCTAAATAGCGGACGGTTTTCTTCAGCGGTACTTTGTTATTGTGGTTGTTATGATCGTGTATACTGAATTTTTTGGTATTTGTTCGTACGTCGGAGTTTGCGTCGGATATTCTTGATGTGTATGGTCTAAATAGAATGGTTTCGCATTTTTTGATGTTTATTTTTAATTTCCAGGTGTGAAAGTAATCCTGTATTTTGTTGAAAAGTTGTTGTAGCTCTGTTCTGATTACCGATGGTTTGTTATCTGTCATGTATATTAGCGAAAGCTATTGTTACTTTTTTGCCGTCGCTGTTTAGGTTGTACATCTGGAATAGGTCGCTGATGTAATTCAGTGCGATGTGAACGTTGGTTGAGAATAGTCTCTTACTGTCCTAATTTTATGTAGCTTTTTTCTAATTTAATTTATTCCTAATTTTAATATTGTATAAGTGTAATGATATAAAACAGCTATCTTTCTTTTTTTTAAACAAAACATTCCAAGCGCTTTCTGCTGGACCTGCTGGACGACAGTATCGAATAAATGAATGAAGTACTAAGAGTTAAAATAAAGATCCATAAAACTCGGATAAAAATATACAGTCCTGTAAAAAGTATTTGTACAGTGATTAATCACGACTAAAATGCTGAATAGTAACATTTATTAAATAATTTTTCAAACAAACATGGTATTATATGTATTGCATAATCGCGACATCTATCGACACAGACAAAAACTTCCTTAGAAGAATATTCATTTATTTTATAATCGAACCGCGTGATTCACTCTCTAGAGAGCATATGTGCAAGCAACAGTCGATTGTCTATCATAAAGCGTTTTTTGGACAAACTATTGTGTTATTACTTTATTTCACTTTAACCTGCGTACTCTATCAATATGGCTATTCTCCAAAGTCTGTAGAACAACAATATCAAATAAACAAAAAGAAATTATCATACTGTTTACATAAATATCAAGAAAAAGGCCAACGATGCTACGTAAACAAATAGTAGTTTATGTTTTGGTTAGTGTTGCGACGATACGTCTGTGCTTCTTAAAATTTAGCAGTCGAATAAATTTAATTAAGTGTACGAATACTCTTTCTGTTCTCAAATTCTTGTATTTCTTGCATTACTTTATTGTTACGCGTTATTAAAAATTCTTCATTTGCACATTAACTTTGTACATAGTAAACTAATAATTGAAATAGTTTTTCTTTATGTATTATTTATTTGTATAAAGTTATTGCGAAGAAACTAGGTGTACAAGTACTCTTTTGACCCACTGTATGTACTTACAAAAGAATCGAATAAGTGATTTGTAAAAATATTTTTAATATTTAATATTTAGTTGTAACATATAGTTTATACTCGAAACTAATAAGAGAATACAAAAGAAATATCAATATTTATTGTTAACGAATAAAAGTGACAGTCGATAACAAAATATATATTTATGTATGCTTTACTGACCTCACAAAAATATTGGCATATTCTGTTTTCTGTAATAATAAACAAACATCATGACCGACAGATATTTCTGCTTACCACAATAATAATGGATCACTGCTCAATATATCGTTAACTCTTGAAAAGAAACCGTATAGTTCAAATGTTCGTACCGAACTTAATTTATTCAATACAAAAGCAAATCAGTTGATAACTTCATATATCCCGAATTTCTGGCAATGCTGCATTTTCTAATTTTCTCATGTAGGAATAAAAGCGTTTGGTTATCGCGTCGCAAGCTGTGACACGAACGGTAAATAATCGGGATCACCGATTGTAGATTACTTACTTTAATGTCAGCTATTTATTCATGTTAGCGTATTTTGTTTGGGAAATCGAATCTCGAGTTCGTCATTTGTATATAGAACGGATAAACAATACTTTTAAAATATTCCACACTTCACGAGGAGTGCCTGGAGCTCTGCTCCATTTCTTGAATGAATAGTAACAGTCGATTTCACAGTGTCCTTTACAATTAGTTCTTCGCTATTTATCTATAAATGTTCTTCCCTAATTATCATTATTATTATTATTATCCTTATTATCATTAATGGCACCATATACGTATACACATCTACATTCACATTATTTACATCTATATTTATAAGTATTTGTAAGTATTAAAGTATTAATAATAATAGAATAAATAATAATAATAATAATAATAATAATAGTAATACATAATAATAACGTAATAACGAATATATTTAAAAACAAAAAAATGGAAGCATCAGGGAAGGAAATTAATTTTGATTATGAGAATAGCGAAGAACTCTTACAATTAACACATTATTCAAAACAAGAAATTACGACCGCTTTGGAGATTTGTCGCCGTATACTGGTAAATTTAATTAGTATAATTTTAACCATTCATTTGTGATATACCTGTTTTCTAAATTACTATCACAGATAACGCAGAATCTTGTAGAAGGGCTACCTAACGAAACGATAGAAAATCACGATTAATTGGTGAAGAAATATCAAAGACCGTAATAAAGGTTTCGGAAGACTTTATTTTTGAAAACGAAGAAGCCGTATGTATATTTAGAAAATGAAGACATTCCTGAAGACGCTATAATTGGCGATGAAAGAGAAGATTCGCCAACTAATAGTAAAGGAGAAGATTGACCAGATATTAATATACCATCTTGTGAGCGAACGTTAACCAGGCTACCCGCTCTTAGGCGTGGGAAGACTTCCTCGCCTATTTCGTAGAAGAGGACACTCGAGGTTAAGAACCATGGGCCGATTCCGATGTCTTATGTTTATAATCGATGCATATAAACCGAGCTAAGGTATCCGGACGAGAGTTGGACCGAGGAGGGTACCCGAACTAGAGCACGAAGCCAGGCGGCATTCCTTCTGCAGAACGTCGCCGAGATCGCAAAGCCAGTCTTATGGCTAATTTAACAATAAAATATACGCTCCTTATCAACGGGAATTACCGTGTAAAATTATTGCCTACACATCTTATCCTAATACTGGTCGAACCGATATCTAATCTAATTAAACTATAGTAACATCTATGTAGGTAAAATTCAATGTATCATACCAAAGGCTAATGTTGAATTTTAAATGGAATATCTTTTTAAATGTATCCTATAAAGATATACAGGATACAAATCTCCTTTCGAAAATTTTGCAAATTCATACATGTTTCATAGATATTACAAAAATTTTTTTCATATCTAAATGCACTATGGGATTGAAATCACTCTTAAAGTTCGTTGTATAATTCTTTTTCACGGAATTGATGAAATATTTTAGTGGAGATATTTTATGATTTAGGCGCAGTTGTACGTTTTAAATTTTCTTAAAAAATAAAATTAGAATAAGATTTCAACTTTCTAGAAAAATAAGATTGAGAGAAAAAATATTTCTTTCATTGTTAATCTCTTCCAAATACAGTATTTTGCAAGTTTACATTTAACTGACAATGAGTTATTGATCGAGATACCTTAAGTTATTGTCAGTATATGTGGATATTATATTGTAATGGATAAAGGGCGAAGAATTCGAGGCGTGAGATATTTCCTTCTGAAAAGTCTTTATTCGACTGTCGGACTGTCGTCCGATCAGCCATCTCCCTTCCCAGGCACAAACCTCTTCTCGAAATATAAACAGTCCGTTCTTATGGCGATCATCCCAATGATCGCCTACAATATACACAAGCAAATATGAAAAAGTTAAGTATCGCGTTTCTATCAGCATTTTATGATTGTTAATTTCTATGCATATTTAAACAAGAATTAAATATTGCTGTCATAAATATAAAATAAATAAGGGATGAAAGATACATAAAATATCTGCAATTTAATCATAATCGATTAATTGTTTAATTTAAATTCATCAGTTGCTACCGTTTAGTTAGAAGTGAATACGATAATGTGCGTTATTTTTAATTTATATTTTGTATTTATTCGATAAGGATAGTTGTCCATTTCTACTGAGCAAAGCACAAAGTAAGCTAATTATGTATTATATCTTACAGTTTTATCTTCAAACGTTTTATAAGGTTACCATTTTAAGTGTTTATTCAAAGTAGCTATTGAGTTAGTTCAGCTAAGATCAAAATCAAACACAATAGAATTCAACAGCTTACTTTAATTTATATTGCTATTGTAATTCATATTAATTGATAGTTAATTAAAGTCACATTAATGTAAGTCATATTAATTGATAGTTAATTAAAGACACATAACTATACATACAATGCCAAAAGATCTTCATTCTTCTATTGTTATTTCCACATAATATCTTTTAGCAAAAAAAAAAAAAAAAAAAGAAGTAAGATGCGATTTCACGATAACTGGTTCTTCACTGTAATGTGTTTCTTCAAATACTAAAGTATTACCTAATACTATGTCTTGATGTATTTATATGTTTTATAACACCATTTCACTATGACTGCTAAGGATAATTTACACTTTACATTTTTTCCTTTAAACACGTTAAGAAACTGCTTTAATTGTTAGCCAAAAATCGAAAGTCAGGATCCTTAAAGTTATTAGAAATGCATTTTTTTTTTTTAATAAAAATTGTTTACATTTTCAGTATCCTTCGATAGATTTTTTTTTAATAGCCTAATATAGCATTCAATAGAAAA
Source organism: Frieseomelitta varia (assembly GCF_011392965.1). Classification (NCBI taxonomy): domain Eukaryota; kingdom Metazoa; phylum Arthropoda; class Insecta; order Hymenoptera; family Apidae; genus Frieseomelitta; species Frieseomelitta varia. The sequence continues at coordinate 30,769 of NW_025110444.1, read as the reverse complement.
CTATATCCATTAAAATAGATAAAATTCGAAAAGGTCATTTACATAATTACTCAAAATTAAGACCGAATGCATGAAAATTCAGAAACTAATTTTAAGCTATTGTAGCTTCAATCACTATAGAGTTAATTCAAGACACAACTAAACATACAATGCACAGAAATCCACAATCTTCACTTACTTGTAATTATTTTCAGACAATGTTCAAAGAATGATTCTTAATAGTATGTTCTAGTTTATTTTTCTAAGAACTGAAGTGTTTACCCATGGTATATTGCATCTTGAAGCATTTACATGCTTTATGACATCGTCCCACCATCGCTACTAAAAATTATCTAATCATCTATGCTAGTAATAATGAATTATCAAATGTATACTTGCTACAAGTATGCAAATAATATCAGTTTTTACCGATTTATCTATGCGATTGTTTTATCAATAAGATATTTCAATAACTCGTTTACTTATATGTAAATGCATAGATTTGAAAGTTTGTGAAAAAATTAAATTGATTTATCAAGATGTTACAATTGTGTCATATTTTGGCATTAAACGTTAGATGTCTTTAACTATAGCTATAGTTAAAGGAATAATATGGATTAATAAAAGTTAGTAGAGAATTGATTTTTTTTTTTTTTTTTTTAGATAAAAGTATTAATTTACATCTTATGACTTGACATATATTTACATATTATTGTAAGTCAATAAATTAATTATCTGTAGACTATTTCTCCTCTTCACAGCTTTTATGAAGTCTCGGTTCTTCTCTTAGACATGTTCAATTGGCTATGTCGTTTCTAGCTCAGACAATATTCTTTTAATTAGTGACGCAGCGGGATTTCTTCTGGGCCACTTTTATACTTTCATGTTTTCTCAGAACTCTCGACCTATTTATAATATATAATTACCTTATAATATGTAACGTTTATAACCTTACCTTATAACTAAATACTATTCTAGCCTTTTACTGAAACTCAAGTGCGAACAATATTGTTCCACTGAAAGAATAGAACTTGGCCTTCTCAATTGAATAAACTTCTAATTTTCTCGTTCTAGAAAAATAACATTTTCGAACATGTGCCAGCCGATATAATATTGTGATATTGGTACTTAGGATAAACGTTTCTGTCCTTCAACGTACGTATTAGCGGGAGGATATTAAATATTCTTGCGCTCTGAATCATAATCTAGTTTATATTTCTGTTGGACATTCTTTTGAATGTTTTCCCTTAATGTTTACTGGGTCAGGGCTCGAAAGCATCGCGTAGGTAAAACGGTCGTTGACCCACGAGCCTGTCATGTTTAGTGTCTTCTAGAAACGGTTGGTATCAATGGTTTTATCGATTCCTTAATTTTACCGGTTTTATATCACGAGTTTTAGATAACAAACACTCGCCAAACCAGAGGATCTGCAAAAAAATACTTCAATTCCCTATCATTGTTTATGAGAAAATCCAATGTAAAATCTTTGTGACTTGTGATAAATTAAGTTGTTTTAGATGGCGATGTCACGCAGCTAATCTCTATCCGAAAAGTGCATCAAATCATAAGTGTAAAGTCAATCGTCGAAAATATGGTGTTTATAAGAAAAATGAGCTTCTTCGCCGATTTCAATGATCTTGTGAAATATGTTGCATTCTCTTTACTGAGTTACAAATTTATTAAACCTACGCAACGGTAGCAAGCGTTGAATTGACCCTGAGAATATCAGAACATATATTTATTTGTGGAACTATATTAAAAAGACAGTGTACTATAAGGTTAATGATATACTCATATTCAATTCATGAAATACGATTGTTTCTTGAAATTTCATTAGTAAATATATTGTATATAACCTATGTAAGCCAACCATCAGTAAAATCGACCGTAGAGAAGGTATGGATATCGTAAATCTGGCATTTTGCTGAATGTCTTATTTCTCTATATAATATATCTTATTATTAACGAACAAGAGTCCCAAAATACTGATATCTTTACAACAAACTCAAACATCGAAATTAATTCAAACCCTCCTGCCAAAAAACCTCAAAATGCCAAATTTCCACTAACGTAAATTCATGGAAAAATAGATCATCTTAAACTCTTTGACGCATTCAAATCCAAATATCAGAATGCCTTTCAAGCCAAATTCACTTTCGACAAACTCAAAATAATGTTTGCAAATCTTAGAATCTTTGCTGAGTTCAAGGCTACCTGAATTAAAGTATCGAATTTCACACTTACACAGTAACCTCGAAAAAAATTTCAGTGCACAAAGAATTCTGATTTAAGTTCCAGAATCCTGAATATGCGAAAGTCAGTATTTCAATCCCATACACTGCGTTGAAACTCCGGCATGCACTAAGTATTTTACATACGTCCTTTTGCGTCCGAGACCATACTTGCCCAAATCAATCACATTAGATTCTTTGAGAACATCAAGATATGTTGGGAAAAATATGAATCACATAAACCAACCAGCCACTTTTTCCGTTATCAAACGCACGTTATCTAATTATAATAAAAAAGCAATGTGCTTCAAATGTACAGAACAGCATGATACCAGTTATTGCAGCAAAACCCCAGAAACTACCTCAACATGTGCCAACTGTAAAGGCGGCCAGCCGGTCAGTTTTCCCCTGCTTTACTAGCTTTTCTGACTAAAACGATCGCCAATAAAGAAAGAGCGCGGTAACTTTTCCCAAATACACACATCTAAGCCCAACACGCTTCCCGCACTTTATTCTTAACAAAATCCCCACTACCTACCCTTTCACTCAGACAAACAGAATAAAACAAATTGAACACAGCTTCAACAAATTGAACACCCGATCAACACTAATCATTTCGAAAAAAAATAGATAATATCAATTAGCAGATTTGGACCAGTTTCTAAGTGTCACAGCGCTCGTACAAAAATACGAAACATTATACGAAATGCACCAATAACCCAGAAAGAGTCCGAGCAACCATCTTAATAGTGAAAGAACTAGACAATGGACAGCCATAGAAACCTCATTAATATTTTATGAAACGCTACCAGCGGTTGACAGCGCCACCGTAAAAGGTCGAACAAATCATAACGTTGATCTTCACAAATTTCTAATAGACTACAGCACAAACATTGCAATCATCACCGAATCCTGGCTCATCCTAAAAGACATCTTCAAAACTGCAAAATATACAGACAAGACGGACCAACCATCTGCAATAAACCAAGAGACGGAGTACTAGTAGGAGTTCCTACAGAAGATACACTACAACCTGCAACATAGAAATACTGTAGTCCCCTCGTAACTGTCCAATAAGGACCGAAAGTGATAGTTAAAAGTGATAGTATTTCTTGAGTTGGCATCGAAAGAACGAATGGGTACGAACGTCAACTGTTACACGTGTGGCGAATTCATTATTGTTCAGTATATTACTCGATTATAAAAAAATTTAACATTTCAACATTTTTTTAAAATTAAATACATTTAAACTATTTTAATATGTACATAAACTAAATGAAACTAAATAAATAAAACAATAAATTATAATAAAGTAATAATTATCATATAATTGTAGTTAATCTAAACTTTTCGAAAATTTATTGAAATTTCTATAAAAGAAAAAATACATTACATTTTTAAAGCTAGCCTTAAACTTTTCTATTTTCCCACGGTGTGAAAGTAATTTCAGTTCTTAAGCAGGGCACACGCAGTAGCCGTCAATATCTATAGACCCATCAGCCTCCTAAGTACCATCAATAAATTATTTGAAAAAATTATCCTCACCCACATAAATCCATGTTATTGTTGTAACAACATTAACATAATCGCAGCAGTTTGGTTATAAATCATTCATGCATTCAGCAGCTAGAAAATATCACCTTACACAAACAAAAACAGGTTAACTCATTTTATCCTTCTAGACCTAGAAAAAGTCTTCAACTCAGTTTGGCACAACGCCCTCCTTGTTAAAGTGCAAAAAATGACTACTTTACACCCGCTGCTCAGAATAATAGCCAGTTACCTGCAAAATAGGACTTTGTACGTTTCAGTAAACGGCACTCCCTCAACTGCCAAAAGCGTCACTACGAAAGCAACGTTCCTCACCCCGCTACTATTCATTATTTATACGAACGACATTCCCAATTCCTCAAAATTCTTACTTGTATACATAGACGACACCGCCGTTTTCGCCTCAACATGGAGTCACAGAAACACAACAAAGTACATTCGAGCACACCTTGACGAACTCCAAGACTACTTCTGAAACTGGAAACTTAAAAACTAAATTACTCTGTTGTAGCTCATCGAAAATTGTTGAAATAAATAATCGATAAAACGATCGATGCCAACCGTTTCTAAAGAACAATAAACATGACAAACAGGGGACAATAAACAAACTGGACAATAAACTTTCTAAAGGATAATAAATATGATAAACCTCTTAACCTACGCGATGTTTCTGAGCTCTGATCTAGTAAACATTCGAAAAAATGTCCAACAGAAATATAAATTGGGCCATGATTCAAAGCGCAGAAACGTTCTTACGCTAACTTATATTTGCTTACACTACACTTATATTTGCTTATATAAAGGAAACATAAATTTATCGCGTAAAAGATAGGAGAACCATTAACATAGCAGTACGCATATATTTTTCCCTATCCTTGATAAGATCCACAAAATTGAAAAGAAAATATTTCGAAAACTGATGTATTTTTGGCAGATATATCGGTACTCTTTTATTGAAAATAATCCGATAAATCAATGAATTTGAAATTATGTAATATACCGTAGTTCTACACCGAATAGAATATGATGCAGGGATAAAAGAATTGGACATCGATATTCGTGATCTAGATCATTTAATATCAGAATATAAGATTTGTGATGTATTTTTTTTTTTTTTTTTTTTTTTATACATACAGAATTTGCACATAGAAGTATACACACATATGTCCTTGACTTGTATTTATACACATTGAGGTATGCTGTAAATATTTATGACAATACTACAGTACTATAAATACTAGCATACTTATGTGACATACATCTGAAGGTACGTAATATGGTATTTACATATTTACATTCTATCTACAATTAATTCGAAGACAGAGGAAGGATAGGTAGGATTAGTGATGGTGATGGGTTAGGTGAGGAAATGTGCGTTTCGTCTCAGAGGTCGCTGCCTAGATTCATCAGTGGGGTTGATGGCAGCGACCCAGACGCTTGTTGTTATAACTACTCGCTAGGCTGGACGGTTATCCATCCTAGCGGTGTTCCGCACTTTGTTTGCTTAACGAAGATCGCTAGAATTCGACGCTAGGCGCACAGTCATTTGCGGCTTGTACAAGTCGGTTTGAAACTCGTACTCGAGGGACTATAGGCCGCTACACATCATTGCACATTTATATTTCCATGACTTTGAATCATATGCATCTCTTTCATTTTTCTCGTGGCCGTAATCAGTCAAAACAAATGTTCCCACCTATTTCGTATGCATAAGAAAAGAAGTGTTCATTAGTAAAATTTAAAATACGAACGTAGTGGAAACTTGGAAATTTAAAAAGTTTAGATCTAAAATGCTATTTAGAATTTTAGTTTATATCGCATGAAGTATCCGGAAAAATGTGAACTCTAACTACTTTCGAAAGACTATTTGGGAACCACGGTATAAATTTAATCACTCTACATCTAGAAGATTATAATCATTCTGTAAAAGTCAAATTCCTCTTATCTGTTCAGACATGTCCAACAGCACATATCGTGTTATGAGCTTGGAAAACAGTCGTAACATGCAAGATGATGTCGAATGAAAAATCAAATTTCAGACACCAATTGTCTATTTCAAACATGTCATGTCAAAATCAAGTAAAACTCAGAAAAATACGAAATGGACATCAATTAATTCCAAACTATCAAAATCGAACTTTTTGTCATCTTTTTCAACTATAATACGCTTTTATTACAATCTTCTAAGTTATTCTGTTGATTTTCAAATTCGCTTCTAAACATCTTCGGACTTACATCTTTGTTCTTCATTCCAGAATACTTGACATCCTTAACACCATCGAACGCGACATTAAATTCTGTTTTCGCAACAGTCTAACACCTGCCACATTAGTTTTCAAATTGGCTACTTGCATGTTAAAGTAGCAGATATGAATTGAATGAAATAAATTCAAGTAGGCCAGATCAGAAGAAGCTGTCACCCATTCTAATTGTTTCCGAAGATCGAAAAAACGATGTACTCGATAAAGTAGTAACTAACTAGGATGAAAATGGGAACAATGACACATTATCAACACCATCCATAGGTTGACATAGTTAATATTGGTCTATATGCCACAATATATATATCATTTTATGAATTAATTTCGAAACTTGCCTAAATAAATCCTGCGACGAATAATTTTTGATCTGTTTCGTTTCATCAGAACTGTCCGTATTTGCATTTTTGTAGTTTACATACATAAATATGCTTATTTCACTTTGGTAACATCAGTAATAGCACTGCTAGTTATACCGGTTGTGGTAATGATAGTGAGGAATTGCAGTCAATATGAATGTGCAAAGGAGTAGCGTAGAGAACATGGTTTTATAACTCAGAAAAAACACGTTGCACTTACCATAGCATTTCCGAAGCACATCTATTATTTTTTTTCTTTCTTTAGGATACTTTGAAAACAATCTTCAAAAATTTTATTAAAAATGATGCTAATTTAATGAACTTGTTTTAAAATGTTGTATGTATTTTAATTTAATTGTTTCGAAAGTGTCCGGAATTGGAGAAAGATAGAAAGAAAACAAATCCATACGTTAAATGTTAACTCATTTAGGCGGATTTACGTTTTTTAAAGACACAAAGAAAATTAATATCAAGCAAAGCTTCTTTCCACCTGCTACATGCTATAAAATTTAATTTACTTTAATATTTTTCACAGCATGAGTTTCGGAACATAACGACTTCAAATAATTCATAAAGTCATCGCTACATAAACAAATTTTAATTGCATATAAACAAATAGAAGTTGTACAGCTTCCAGAAGAAGAGTTGACTTCTATTTGTTAGGTTGTTAATGATCTGGTTTGAAAGCTAGAATTGCATTTTGATGTGTTCATATTCTGCATCAAAACCTAATGAGATGGGATTGAATGAGAAAATGTGAGAGATGGGATCAAACCTGATCCTGAATGTTATAACCAAGATGAAAATAATTGTCGTTTATGCCTAAAACGGCAATTGGTTACAAATAACAATCATAAGTGCTCGACAATTTTTTTCGTTACCATTAACTATTATTGAATCGACACTGTACCAGCTAATAGTTTGGAAGACGGAAGGTAGCAACGACAAAGTTCAGTTGCATATTTTAACATGTATTACACTATGTTAATACTTCTTATTTATAACTGTGGAATATTATTATTGTGGAATAATGTTAACAAATTAAATGTCATAAAAAGAAGTAAATTACGTATTGACAAGTAAAACATTGCATTAATTTACATTGATATGCTATAAATATAAACGTTATGTCATATGTGATAAATTAATGTAAATTATTCTAAATTAACATGAATCTTTTACTTTTTAATTCGCAATGAAAAGATTTACATTTTTTTTATTACATCATCTGTTTTCAAGAAATAATTTACATTATATTTACGTCGCACACATCATAAATTTATGGCTTTCTAATATGAATTGAATATATTCAGTTTTTAAAATTTTTTCTCTCTTATTTACTTCTTTTTAGTTTCTTTTTATTGTACTGGATATAACCGGAATGTTTTCTTTTTTCATAAGTATTTTATTTTACACTTCGTTGTTGGTAATTGTGGTAAATTATTTAACATATGCTTTTATCAATATATTTCCTAAATAAAAAATTTATTCTTTAGCATCATTTCATTATCATTTTGTACCATATTCAGTAAGTATATTAAAACATTTTTAATACTAATAATTGAAAAAAAATATTAATACTGGAAAAGAAGAGACAATGTTATCGATTCGGACAAATGTAATTTTTATCATAGAAAGTCGAAATTTTTATCATATTTAGGTGAAATTCGGAAATTCTTTTTCGTTTAAGTAGCAAAAAAGAAAATATTTTTAAATTGTAGAAAGAAAGAAAGGAAGATGGTCTATATAATTATTTATAAATGCCATTTTCTCTGCATTTAACTACAGAATACCAGCTGATTACAAATATAGTATATTCGAAAACCAACGGGAATATAACATTTGTTTTCAAGAGAAGGGTTGAGTTGCGATCCGTGATTTTTCGAAGAATTTTCTCCCTTATAAAGAGTAGAATATAATGCGATATAAAAGTATTGATATTGAAAATCATGTTTAATTTATATTTCATATAGAATCATTTTACAGATTGCCATTTTCATACAAAGGTTTACTTATTACGAGAGTAAAGATAGTTAGGTTGAATTTCGCATTTAAACTGGATTTCGACGATGCTATTGTGATCGAATGATATATTTGGATGATAGTGGCGACAGTTGACGAATTGCGAGATTGATTGAAAAGAAAGCTGTGTCATAACGATTGATTGTTGGCGAGATTGTAGAAAAAGAACTGGCTTGGGCTACGTCGATCGGTTACTTGTTGTAATGGTTAAAGCTCGCTGATTGACAATTCTGAACAATAAATTCGTATCGATGAATTCCCATTTTTCGGTCATTTGTAGATCCAGGTATGTACGTCAACATAATTTACGCAAGATCCCGAGATATTCGTAGAGACCCGAAAGATTCTTGACTCTCAACCGTAACCGTAATAAAGTTCATGAAGTACGGTATCATTTCTGACGGATGTTAAATGTCGATATTGTTTCTGTTTGAGAGGTCTCTTGTACAAAAAACCAAAAATTTTAATTGTTAGTGAAGATTGAACTTCGTCGTTCCGACTTCAGAAGTTTATTACCATTATGGCTTAGAATTTCTTAGAAAGTAGGAAAAAGGTTTCTGACGAAGATAAAGAAATTCCATTTTATTTCACGGGTGAGAAAACTTTTCCTAAGATTCCTTACAACGGAATATTTTACAGAAGCAACTTTTGTACCGCGTAACAAATTAATCTGTTTATTTATGAATAAATTATTTGAATTTGTTTACATACGTCGCAGAAGAAAAATCCTGAATATCAATGAAACGTATCATACTTCATCGAATCATACTTCAATAATAATAAAAAAATATTTTAAATATGTAGTGCCGTGACCTGAAACACCGACATACTAAAAAAAAATTACTGGTTTTTTTAGCGCACTGTACGTTTAAACAACGGTTAGAAACTAGTGAATGTGCCAGCAACATGATTTTTGAGACCCATTACAGTTTTGTCAAACGTTCAATACCGAAATGTGAAGCTAGTAACTAACCGAAATAATTCTACTGCATATCAGAAGCTCTATCCCGGTTTTACAAATCACAACTTTTTTCAATATATAGTAAATTAAAATTTTAAAAATATTAATACAAATGGTTTTATGTATAAATAATTTATGTTGCATTAGACATTTTTAAAAACAATTTTTAACTAACTAAATTATTAAACATTTTAAATTATTATTAAAATATTAAAATTATTATATATCCTTATTTACATATTCCTTAAATTACATATTGACATAGGTGTTAAATTTTTAACAATTTTATTACAACTGTGCAGTGCATTGATTATGACAAACAACATAAATTCTATAATTCATTAGTTAAAATATTATTCGAAATTTTTCTACAAACTACTTTGCTTATTATCGGTATTATGATAATAATAAAACTTTGTTACTTTTAATAATTCATGAAGAAGAATTTATTTTTAATGAAAAATACAAACATATCTTCGGAATATATCCTTATATACATATCTCGCAGACTCGACCAAAGTCTTGAATGTGTTTATGAATTTGGTTTTTGACCGAACCTGAAGACAGCTTATAGCGTGACGAATTCCTAACAAAGTATTTAAAAGGACTTAGGTTCAGATTTCTTATTGAAAGCATACTTACTGAAGTGCATTCTAAGAGGATTTTGTCTAATGCTGTTTCATTTGTCAGGAAACGAAAATATAAGAAACAATATATTAAATTTAAAATCAGGAAAAGGTATTTAACACATAATTATTTTTAATTCATTTCAATTTCTTTTATTATTATTTTCAACAAAACTTCTTATTTCTTGAAATAAATATTTATTTATTCTTCATAGGACAATAAATGACAAACAAATAAATAAATAATACAAATTTTCTTACCTTTAAAACTGTTTCTCTTCAATTTCGATTGTTCATTGAGTATTTGAAGATAGTTCAACTTTTGTTAATTAAAAAGTAACTCACTTTCCACCGTAACCATTGATAAAGCAAAATTTTCATGAATTATAATTAATTTTTCTGAAATTAGAATTCTAATAACCAACTTTTGGTATTCTATTCTGCTGCCACTATGGAAAGAAAAAAGTTATATAAATATCATAACTCTGCTTAAAATTTCGCATCTGATAGTTATTTTTACTGAATTTTTGGTATAAATGTCTACATTTCGGAAAATAAGAGTTTTCGCATCTACGTGACTATATGATCTTTTTCTTCTTTTAAAAGTAGTAGAATACGGAATTAAATTTTTACCATAGACAAATTCTACTTACTTATTATTTTCATTTGTTATTTTCATTCCGAACAACGAAGAATAAAATAAGATGTGATCATACGAAAGCAATTCTCATAAAGCACTTTCTTCACTAGTAAATCCTCTATACAAGTGCTATGAATATGCATCGATTTTATTGCATTACCACTACCACTACCACTTGAAATTCAAGATTAAGGTCAATTTTGCGGCAGGTTTCTTTACATGTTTCTTCGTCAAAACGAAAATATAGAATTCATCTGATGGCCAAATTTTTCTTTCCATCTTGTATATTACTTGTATGTCCTAGCACTTGCATTTGTACATTACAAATCCAGGCATAGTAATGAACATCGTAGCATATTTACTTACGTAAAATATTTCATTAGATATTTATAATTCCGCTGTCTCCAATGATACGTATATATTTAATACTTCCTTTAACGTTGGTCAAAGCAAATGTCAGTTTTCATTCAGGATGTGCAGAAAAGTGCATTTCATGTTCATCGGTCAAATTTGTAATACAAATGTAAAGTTGGAATTTTTAGAATGTTAGAGATAGTGAAATGTGCCATTTAGAATTTTGTTTATTTTGCACGCAATAGCCAGAAATATGTTATAAATCCTGCATTTTCGAAAGTCAATTTGGGAACTACGGTATATATAAGCTCAATTGTCCCACATCAGGATCCCATTTTACGCAGCACATTTTTTACACGATCTACAGTTGCATACTTTCTTTTTCCCTTTTCTATTTATAGTTGTATGGTCCTTTCCATGCTCTTTCGTAATTGCTGAATAAAATCATACGAGTTAAATTACAATAAAATCGGAGATATGTGTCAATTAAAGCAATTCGCACAAAATAACAAGACGCTTTGAGTGATGATAATGTTACTCTTCCAGAACCAAGAAAACGAATACATATGTCCATAATAGACAACAATGATGAATGAAATACCGATGGTGAGTGAAATTCCTCCAAAATTATTAATTTTTTCATTTTCGCAAACATGAATCATTTTGCATGATTTCCTTTTACAAGCATCACGTGTGAAACGTAGCGAACGAGTATTTCTTACTAACAATAAAATATAATGTTAGTCTTGTTAGTAACATGTAGTGTTACGAACAATAAAAAATGACAGATTTCCTTTTATTAATGCAAACTAATTTTTCCAATGAGAACATTGAGCTATGTTTTCAATTTTAAATAATATTACTAATAGGAAATTCTGTTATTTCCGTAATTTTATTCCATAAATTTATGATTAATTATAAAATCTCAAAAGTCAGCGACCGTACTTCCATAAGTTTCTTTAACATATAATAGTAATAAACCTTTGGCACACATCAAATGCGTTATATACTATTGACCGTTAACGTCGACAGTCACAAATGAATTAATAATATTATTTTTTGCTTTCGATTGGGATTTAAAACGTTTCTTTCTTAGGTACAAAAATGTATATATACATATATATTACATAGATCGATTACATTTTATTAGGAAACGATTTCGCTAGACATTTTTTGTCCTAGATATTTCATGGCCTAGAATCCGCTATATAGAGCTATATATCAAAGAGTTTAATAGTAAAGTATTTAGAATTACCATGATGAATTGAAAATAAACCAATTACGTATTCATAACAAATTTCAGAATAAAAAATGGTTGCTTAAATAACGTTAATATTTATAATTTTTATAATCGAGCGAAACACAGAAAGTAGATATATTCTATAACACAAGCATCATTATCATTTCATGTAGTCTAAATAATGATAATTTTAAATTATTTTCAAAATAATAGTGCTAGTTTTACCGAGTACCTGATTTTGGCCGGATTTCTTTTACGTACAGACCATGCAGTTTTACATAACATATTTGGTATATACATACATAGATATATGAATTTGAAAAAAACCTCCATTTTTATGAGAACGCCAGTCTTCTATTGATTAAAAAATTACTATCTCTATTATAACTATTATAAGCGACTCTTAATTTAACATTTTAAGTCGACTAAATAAAATACATACAATTTACATACAAGATAAACTTGTTAACCTCACTGACAGATAAAAAATCAATAACTCTTATTATTTGCATACTTGTAATGAATACGTACATGAAGGTACATTACCATTGGTATGGATGATTATCTTTGATTACGATGGTGGGACGGTTTTATGAAGCATATAAGTACCACTTCTGTAGCTAAAGCAACTTATTACATGTCTTACTATCGTGAAATCACAACTTCCTTGTTTTTTCTTTAGTAAAGATTGTTGTATGGAAATAGCGACATATAATTGAAAATTGTGGACTTTCTGGCATTGTATGTTTAGTCGTGTTTTCAATTAATACGATTGGAACTACAATATTTTAAGGTAAGTTTCTGTATTTTCCTATACTTTGATTTTGAGTAATTATGTACTTTGCGCACAATTTTTCTTTTTCTATCGATTTTGATGAGTATAGTTTTTTCGTTTCATGCTTTATTATATTATTAAAACGAGAAATCAGTCGGAAAGGATTTAGAATGTAATTTATTTTTAGTAGATTAGAAAATGGATAATATTTTCTTATGACTTTAAGAAGAGGAGTCCGTTCGTGACTAGAATATCTCAATGGTTAAAGCAGCCACTTTAAAGCTTATAAGGCAAGAAAGTGCATAATTAACTTATTTTGTGTTCTGTATTTGGTAGAAATACAGAATGGACAATTGTTCCTGTCAAGTGAAATGCAAGAAACGAATTAAAAATATTAATATATCGTATATTAATCATTTTCGATCAAACGACAGAGAATAGTTTAGATTAAATGAAAGTAATGAACTGTAAATGTTCTATGCATGTTTATTTGGTTTTTGTAACAAAAATATTTAATGCATAGTTCAAATATGCATATTATATATAAATATGTGCATTTTTTTTATAAGAGCTTGGATATCTTGATCAATTCGACAAAATATATATTCGTAAAGTACTGCATTTGAAAGAAAGTAATCACGATGAAAATTTTTTGCTCTTAACAAATAACAAAGAACCTTATTTTTCTGGAATAATTCAAAGCGTGTGATTTCGTTCCAAACATCATAAAATTTCTCGTCCAAAGCTGAGCGTCTTAAAAGTTCAGAGCAAGTACTTCGTCCACAAATGACAGGAATTAAATTAATTAAATTTAACCTTTTTACCATGACTGTGCTGCGTTCATCTGAAACAAAAAATGTGAAATGCCGTTCGAAAATTTATTTTATATGAAAAAAGTATTACATAGATGTATATTGAAATTATTTATTTCAAACATATGAGAATTATTAATTGCACTAGTGATTGTTTAAGACGTATTAGAAATTACGATGTAAAATAATTTGTCACATTTCGAAACTTGCACTGATTACTTCAGATACTATTTTTGATGACACTGTTTCAGTGGAAAGACAAACATTAATTAATAATATGAAATATTATTTCTGAGAAATGGCTAGTCTATTAATTTCAATCCTCGTAGATTGAATTTTATTCATGTATAAGGAACAAAAGAAATATTCAAATATTTCGTTGCATCAATGATCAGAGAAATATTCACTTCAAACAACTATTTCAAATTCATCGTAAAAAATACATATACATACATGAAATACGTTTTACTTATAAAATTGTGAATGAATTACAAATAACATTCCAGTTAACATGAAAACAAATAATTATTCCAATTGAATCCATGAAACACTGTGCGAAAAGTAATCTCTGTAAATATATTTGTATTTTATTTAAAATATTATGCTGTCCTGACGTATCAAATGCTTATTCATTAATATCCCCACCAATTTTACGATTCTGACACACGAAACATCCACGGATTCGTCTTGATCTGCATGCTGTTAGAATTTTATTAATTTTTCCATTAACAAGAATATATATGTTAAAAATGTCAGAAATGCAGAGAAAACCGAATATCGAACAATGTTGTCTACTCTCGTAATATTTTACTATTTATGACTCGTTGTACTCTCTGGCTGTATAACTCATTTATCAGAATAAAACGAAAGTTTGTTGAGAAAGAAGGGGGAAGAGATCCTAAGTATGCAGATTTAGTTGCAGATCTTTACTAGTGTCTGAAATATTAATAAAAAACTTTTGGTACAATACATTTAATTTTACGTCTAGACAATAATAATCAAACTGTCTTCTTTGAATTGTTCAATATCATATGATAAACACTGTAATCAGCGCCTTCAACTGTCGACTAGTCAATGACGAGACAGTGACAATTGTCTATAGACATAGGTATTGCATTTTCTTCCATGAATATGTATCGTTCATAAATATATATTGAGTATTTGATAGTAACTAACTCTTAGTGACCGGTTATCAATAACTGCATCTATATTACCTCACTTTAATGCATCTCATTGTGGAATTGTTTCTAACTGTAGAAGCAATCCACCTGTATGCTAGGATACTACTTCGCATTACAGTTGTGACACAAAATTGATATAGCCAGATCAGACAAAATTTTTCTCTCAATCAAAAGAAGTCAATCCTACAACAAATTTCGTTTACAACTCTGAATCTCTGCATTGCCAGCACGTTAAAACCGTTAAGACAGGTACCGGGCTAACCTTCCATTCATTTATCCACAATACAAATATTTTACTATAAAAAAGCAATAAGTAGTGAACAATAAAATCAGATATTTACAGAACTAAAATATAATAGTATTTTAAGATATATTTACCAACAGAGAATAATTCTAGCATATACTCTGCTTTGCACGTCTGGCGAGAAATATTTGAAAATCATGAATTTTTTTATAATGCAAAATTCAAGATTCCATTTTATCCGTAATTTGTGTTTGAATATATAGACATTCATAAACAAATATTCGAGAACATTTGTTAACATTCAATTGGAAATATTTATGAGAAATGCGGTTTTTCTAATATATTGTTTAAACAAAAGGTTTTTCTGCAGAAAAATTTAACAGCCTTATACACCGTTAAATTCGCTAAAAAGCAATAATTTCATCAATTTACACAAAAACAGTATCTTCAATAAATTCCTAAATATTTGACAAAATATGTTTCGCATCTACGAAAGTAGTGTTCATCCCTTCAACATCGGCCATTAAAATAAAATACGGATCAAATATTTCTTTGAAAACTACATTCATGCCAAATTTTATCAAAATCGGTAATTCCGACTTTGGTATGTTTCTTTGTTAGTAAATCTATAAACATACAAAATTTCATGAAATCGTATAATAATATTAAAGTTAAATTTCTTATTGTTAAATTGTAAATGTTTATATAAATATAATATATCTAAGAATACAAACTATACGTGAGATATAATCAAAATGTATGCAAAATATATGTGAGGAAACGTGCATATATTAACTATTAATTATTTTTGAAAAAGAAATAATGTCCTAGTTATTGTAATAAAATGCTTCCCGACTCTAACATGTCTTATTACATCTGTGACAAACTCTTATCTTCGAATTCACTTGACCATAGGACTCTTACTGTTTTATTGGTGAATTGTACTATGTACGATTTATTTGAAACAATTCCTTGAAATTGTGTACTCTCAGTCTCGCAAAACTTTGCAACAATTAAAGTTGCAATGCAACAAAAACTGGCGTCTATATCCTTATCAGCAAAAATACAAACACTAATATTCTCTTGAATATGAAATATAAACAAATTGTAACAATCTTCTAAATCATTTTTTCGTAGATTCATCTAAAACATTTTGTTTGGTGTATTCATTTAATAAATCTTTCCATAATTTATTGATAAGACATCGTCGAGACATAGTGACAGCTAGCAACATATCAATTTTAAATATTATCTTTCTTTGACATACTGATTTTATCTTGCAGGTTAGTGTAGATCACTGTAACAAAAGTAATCTTCCTATGTTCTTCAACATCTGTGTACATCATACGTGAATGTATAGTTGAAATATCCTGCCTCTACATTTAATACCTTTATCGCATGCTTTACGACAATTCCTCCCTCCATAACAATATAATTATTTTTTACAGATGCAATCCAGTTCATCACTATTATACATTTGCTGCATTATAATTTAGACATCTTTAATTTTTGTTATAAATATTTTACTGCTTGTAGCAGATTTACATACGTTTAACGATTAAAGCCGATGTGAAAGCCTAACATACTATCGTTTATAAATAATATATTATGTACTATCCCTGTTTTGCTTTTTATTACATGTTATGATCTTTGAATTAAATACTTTCAAGACTAACACTTTGATCCACTAGCAGACTCATCTTGCTTATTTTCGCTTCGTAATTTTTCAGGTAATATACACGTATGCAAATTCATACAAAGTATGCAAACTAAAATATACACTTTCGGTAAATTCAGAAAATTCAAAATAATTAGAAGTAGAAGGCGAAAAATTGTACAAGAAAATCGTCACATTGTGAAGATTTGTGTATTTTCTTGATTTGCGATATATAATACAGTATGCGCGAATAATATTTACGCATATATATTATAAATAAAATAATTTTTGTATGCTTTGTACTGCATTAATTTTTTCACACTATTGTAGTAACGAAGTTAATACTGAAAAATTGACAAGTACTTACTCGAATTACGTGTTTTTATTAATCTTCGATTCGCCAGTCACCGGTGGCCTCAACATGGCATTCAACGTGTGACAAAATTCAAACAAAATTCAAATGCAATTATAAACGTCCACTGTGTCGTAGGTGTTATTAGGCATTCCATTATTCATGGATTTTGCAAAAAATTATTGCTGTTGCATTAGAGCCCTATTGTACTAAATAATATTTTCCACAACTTTCCAAACCTTAACGACTTCGATGTTAAGTGATTAAAGTTACATTGTTTACTCTATACAGAGATTTAATAAAAGTGACAAGTCTCTTATTGTCGTATCGTTCATTTTTTTTTTTTTTATTCAGTTGCAGATATTGCCACTGAAGAGCCTGCAACATGTATAGAATGAACATAAAAGCTAATGAAAATAATATTAGTGTAAAACCGTATAAAGCGAATTCCATCGGAGCATTCTATGATAATACTGCGATCTTGGTGACTGGAGCGACAGGTTTTATAGGGAAAGGCATCTTGGAGAAACTAATGCGTGTATGTCCAAACATCGCAGCCATTTATGTCCTCATTCGTCCGAAGAAGGACCAAACGATAGAACAACGATTTAAGGAGCTCATTGATGATCCAGTATGTAAATAATATTGTAACTGCTTTTTACATCGTAGCTTTTTAGCAGCCAAATTGATGAACTTCATTTTTCGTGTTATTATTTCATTTTTTAATTTCATTACATAGGTTATATACAATATATTTGCTAATGAAATTTCAAGAAACAATCGTATTTCTATGAGGATATTTACTACAGAATAGTGATCAACACTTTTGGTACAAACACTGATTAAACTCAACACCAAAAACATACTAAATGTAATTATCAATTAATGCCGACAATCAAAGTTGCAATACAATTTCTTTCTCTTGATTTTCTCCTTTGCTTTAAGACACATATTTCCTAAATATTAAAAACATGTTAAAAAACATAAAAAAAGCAATATTAGAATACGTGTCTTGAACGAACATATTTCGCACTCCACCAGAGTTCTTAGTCGTGAAACAGTTCTATATGAAGGAGAATTAACTTTATATGTTAACTTAATTAACTTATGTTAACTCTGAGAATCCTTAGAACAACATCAACTACACCACTTTTTGAATTTATAGCGATCAATATAACTTTTGAACGAATCGCTAATTAATTCCATTTTCATTTTTTACAAAGAAAAATTTTTCGCAAGATGATAGTTCTCCATTTCAATCTCCACTAGGATTTTCAACTAATCCTGTGATGCTAAAGTTATAATTTTGTTTCGTATTGCAGATGTTAAAAAATTATTTATCTTATCATTCTTATACCAAAGTAGAAAGGAATATTTTGAAAATAAGAAGTTCATCTTGAGAAAAAGAAGTGAATGTAAATAAAATAAAAAAATAAATAAGAGGAAATGATTTGAATACAATTTTTTATTGTGTATAAAAAATAAAATGCGTATATAAAACGCCAGAAAAATAAAAAAACTAGTGGAACATAGAACATTACAAACAATACACTTTCAGAGAATTGATTTTATATGTTTTCATCTTCAGATTTATGACAGCATCAAAGTAAATCATCCCTCGCTTTTGAGCAGGATTCATCTCATACAGGGTGACGTGAGCCTACCAGATTTAGGTCTTTCGCCAGCAGATAGGACTATGTTGATAGAGAAAGTGAACATTGTGTTCCATCTTGCAGCTACTGTGAGATTTAATGAACCTCTGAATGTGGCTGTTAATATAAATACAAAAGGTACCGCTCGCGTAATCCAACTGTGCAAGGAATTAAAGCATGTAATTAGCGTCGTCCACGTTAGCACAGCTTACAGCAATGCACATTTATCAGAGATAGAGGAAAAAGTTTACACGTAAATTATTTTTTATATTTTATATGTTTGGTAGAAATCAATAAGTTCATAAGAATTACAGCTCCACAAATATGTTCATTCGTTATTAATGATTTTGCAGTACGTGTTTTCCACCTTCTACGGTGATAGATATATGTGAAATTGAGGACAAAACATTGATCGACCTATTAGAAGAAAGAATTCTAAAAATTTATCCAAATACATACACGTTTACGAAGAATCTGGCGGAACAGATAGTGTCCAACAATTGCGATTGTTTACCAGTTGCGATAGTGCGACCAAGTATAATTGGTGCTTCGTTAGAGGAACCATGTCCTGGTTGGGTGGACAATGTCTTTGGAGCTACAGGTACTTTTATAGATAATTATTAATAGTTATTTTAGCATAAATTTATATATAGTTTTCTAGCGTTTGATTAACCAGCGTAATCAACAACAAACAACTCGGATTATTCGAACAATCGATACACATGGAAAAATGAGAACGTTTTTTAAAAATATGACTTTGGTTTTAAATTTCTTCCCGTCATATAAATATAGATACGTAGGGATACATTTTTACAATTACAATGTATTATCTATATATCCTAATTACCCGATAATATCACATCAATTTATATTGTTTTGGATGTACGGTTTTCTCATTCTGTTAATTTTTCACTTAAAAGTGCTGTATTATATTTTCACTCACATTTAATCTTTATTCGTTGCGTTTATTGCGTTCATCGCGTTGTACTGAACAATATAAACATCGATTTCAAATTGCAACATCTACCTTATGGATTACTTTTTCATTTTGCTCATTTTCATTATAATTGGACACACTATAGATAACATCAATAGTACCATGATATTCTGTCAATGATTTTCGAGTTATTATTATTCAATGACCATTCTTGTACCATTCAAGTTTATTTATTTTTTCACACTTTTGATCAATCTCAAACTTTTATTCTTATTTATACCACTCTCATTAGTATCAAAATGACCTGGACTAAGAAATTTAAATTTTCAAAAATTGGTCCACAATTTGTCTCTTTTTGTATATTTTCTATGTACTTGAGAAGAATGATGATATTGTTAATACACAAAGATTTCAATGCCGCTGACAAAATTTTATTATTTCCAATTATTTTGCTTCAAGAGCATCAACAAATCTCATTTACTGCAGCTTTTTCTACTGAATCACCTTGGACTAGAGGTTGCAATATATGTATACGTTTGATCGTACATCAGTAACATGCTGATGTAAATTTTCTAGTTGAGAAGTGTGGCTGTAAGAAGGAGGACTTCTAAAAGGAAACCTTTATCTTTTAAAAATATTGTTCCGTCATGTCAGATACAAAATTTCTTTAAAACTATTTGCGAAATATTAAAATTTATCTGAGCATAATACGGATATAAAGAAATAGATACGAAGGCAACCGAGGAAATCTGCATCATCTTCTCATTACAAATTTAATCCAAACTAAACATATTTCTAGTGGAATTAGAATTAGGTTTGTGTTACTGTCGGGCAAAATTTGGTTACATTAAAATTGGATTTGAGTTAGACTATGTTCATTTCGGGAAGAAGGTGACACTCGTGCTTTTAAGTCATGAAAGCAGTTTGAATACGTGTCTTCGTTCATTGTTTGTTCGCTTCGTGTTTATTCTTGGTTCTTGAACTAATATGTACGTGTTAAACGTACATACTAGTACAACACTAAAGTTCTAATAATTAATTCTGTTTTGATTTTTTTCTGATGAAATGCTCTTCGATATAGTATTCATTATTACTAATCGTAGTTCGTTTGCTTGCACAATTTTAACAAATATCAAATAATCATTTCAATTTGCACCTTTCATGTTAAATCTAATCCCAATTCATATGGAACAAAACAACTATAGATTTGAAGTTTTTAACTCTTTAACAAACAAGGAACGACGAATAAAATTCATCTCGGAAATTCAGAAGTCAGGAGAATGAGCTTGATGATACATGTGAAGATCAAAATTGATTGATGATACAATTGATGACACATTGAACTTTGTTTGTAGTTTTATGAGTCATTTCTTCAGTTTTTCGATAAATAAAAGAACAATTTTCATGTTACAGCTGTCTTTCTACAAGTCGGCAGAGGTATTTTAAGAGCAATGATAATTAACAAAGACGCAAGATTGGACGTGGTACCTATTGATTATGTGATCGATACGATAATGTGTGCCGCATGGCATGTTACTCTGGATTGTGATACTAAAACTAAAGTTTACAATTGTACGAGTAACGCATCCCCTCTCAAGTAAGAATTATACATTTAGTACAGAATTATATTAATAAATATAATTTGACTATTAAAATGTCTCAAAGATTCGTTTATTTGGGGCATATAGTGAAAAAAATATCATCGTTTTAAAGAATACATACCTGACACGAAAATTTAGATATTGAGAAGAATGAAATATTTTTCGAATGTATGTTTATAAAATTGATTTATTCCAGTAAATTGTATTAATTACAGAAATATCAAATTCGTTACAATATCAGTTGTTGCACTTGCATTAAATATTTTGTGCTCACATTCACTTCCGTTCTCGATATCTCGGTTTAGAAAAATATAAATTTGGAAACATAATTGAAATTATCTAATTATTCGCATTATCATAACATTCTCTATTTTGAATATAATTCGATCAATGTTTTTTTTCTAAGATGGGGTCAGCTGAAAGATATCTACGTTGAATGTTGCATAAAAACACCAATGAACAATGTATTATGGTATCCATTTTGTATACTGTTGACTAACAGATATGTGTATAATGTTCTAAATATATTTCTTCATATTTTGCCTGCATTTATCATGGATACTTTTTTAAAACTTCGGGATAAGAGACCAACGTGAGTATTCTATTGCTTGACAAATAACGAGCAACCGTCCGTATATAAAACAATATCTTCTACAATAAACCCTGTTTTATTAAAAATAATAATATTTAAAAATGGCATTCTAGGATGATGAAAATTAACAATTACCTCAATCAGTTGCTTATAGCGATTGAATACTTTGACACGCGAGAATGGACTTTCCACAGATATAACATTACTGAAATGATGAGGAAGGTGAAAACGTTGGAAGATGGCAATATCGTGAAATTAGATCTACAAGATATGGATTGGAAGAAGTATATCACGAATTACCAAATGGGAATAAAGAAATTTATCCTAAAAGAAAACTCTCGATCTGTGAACGCAGCGCGACGATTATCATTGTACGTATCGAAATATCTTAATATGAAAGTAGGTGTAATTGTGATAATATCATTGAATATTCGTTTAATGACATTTCTTTATTTCAGCTTGTACTGGGCACATCAGATTGCTCAAGTGTTTGGTTTAATCGTCTTTTTAGCTGTAATAGGATATTTAGCATTAGTTGTGTGTAATTTTGTTCACTGACCGTTTCGACGATACTTATTCTGCTTCAGTTAGAAACATGACAAATAAAACTTTATAAAAAAGGGACTCATCAGCCATTTTTTTTTCAAGAATTCTGTCATAACTTGACACAACTTGCTTATACTTTTTTACATAATCTTTTATGATGTCCAACATGTTATAACGTACGATTTCTCACATTTTTCAGACTGTTAATTTAAATGAATACGTCTCTTCAATTTTCTGAATAGTCCACCATTCTCTATACTTCTTAATTTCGCAGTACGATTTTATTGAGTCCAATTCCTTTTTCCAAACTTCTTATCAATTTGTACAATTTTGCCGAACCCATTAAAAAACAGTGAAACACTGACACTTCTATAAAGTTATTAACTATGGTGATCCTGAACATTGATTGGTACCGGCCAAAGGTGGTGAACATTCATAAGGAATGGCATCCAACTGATGAGAAAGTTTTTAAATCAAGGAATGCACCAAAAGAAATGTGTATTAGGCATTTTTCGCTAGTGAAATTCAACAGAGACATTTGAAGTCGGACACCCATCAAATGTATCCAGTTGGTTTTTCTACATTAGTCATTTTTTGTATTTACAATAAGCTCTCCTAATTTCCACCAAACGACTTCTCATGCCTGTTAAATGCTTTGTAAGACGGAAGGTAGCAGTGATAAAGTTCAGCCACATGAAAAAAACTTGTACTAACCAAACAGAAACCACCTCCCTCCTAATCTCCAGTTTTCAATTCCGCCAAACTAGAGGAAATACTGGCCCCGGCAAAAGAAATAATAGAAAAAAAAAATCTTTCGCACTCTCAGCTAAATTACTCTCAAAAATCTCCTCCAAGACATCTTCGGACCAGCTCACCCATTGGAAATCGCAAGAAACTATATTGATAATATTCCGATCTCTGTTCAAACTCTTGAAGAAATCTATCCCTATCATAAAAGCATAAAAAATAGAATACATCGACTCTGTAAAAAACTCACTAAGCCGACCGATAATTGGAATCGTCATTTAGCTGTTCTGAATCCGACATCGAATCACAACAAATTCCAAATCCAAAACTCACCCAAATTCATTATGAAAACAATAATACAGTGGAAAATAAAAGGCTATTATACGCACTATGAACAAATCCAAATTCTCGTAAACAAATTCGTCCCTATTATCTGCCTCCAAGAAACGAACTTCAAAAAGAATTACCAGCCTACACTAAAACGTTTCAATACCTTCGTTAAAAATCGGGCAAACGTAAATTACGCCAGCGGAGGAGTAGCTATTGTAATTTCGGACAAATATGATTCTACTGAAATTCAAACTTAGAAGCGTTCGTCGCAATATCTATTTCATTCCACATCTGCAATGTCTACATTCCAAACAGTTTCCCCCTTGACTTGCAAATCCTTGAAGAATTAATAGCTTAACTTCCAGCACTACTGATCCTGTCCGAGACTTTAATAACCATCAGGGGATCGACCAGAATTGACAGTAGAGGAAAGACTATCGAAAATCTACTAAACAACCAGGATTTAATTTTGCTAAAGACAGGTTCCCCATACACTTTAGCACTAGGAATACTAAATCAAGTGCAATAGATCTACCTTTTCCAGTTCACAAATAGCTCAACATAAAAATCACCTATGGAGACAATATCACCACAGTTCAAAATTATCACCAATCAAAATGGAAAATAAGAAAAACAAATTGATCAGTATATCAAGAAAACATAACGCTTCAACTCATCGAGAAAGAAACAGAACCTGAACTTGACCCAGTGAAACAATAAACAATAAACAAATTTCAACAAATCTTAATCTCAGCCGCAAACAAAGCCTTTGGAACTCCCAGACTTCAAAAAATCAGGAAAATACTTGTACCGTGGTGAGGGAAGAATGCAAAATCGCAAGAGATTCATCACGCATTCAATAGAGCAAAAAAAAAACATCCCATAAACGAGAACCTAACCGAGTTCAAAAAGCAACGCGCCAACTTCCGTAGAATAATTAAAGAAAATAAATAAAAAACAATCATGGAGGAACTACATATCACCGATAAAACCACAAACACCATCTGTAGTATGGAAAAATATCAAATGCATAAATGGATCCAAATCCCCTACAAATTTCAATTCTTACAAACTGATGATAGCAGGGCTGTAAATCAGGACCACGACATTGCTGATACATTAGCCAAAAAATTCCAAGAAAATTCAAATAACATAAACTCACCATACCCTACAATAATCAACAACCATATACACCATGATCAGATTCACATTACTAAACTCACCTTTAACACTCAAGGAAATAAGCTCCAGCTTTACATCATCGAAAAACTCCGCCTCTGGACCAGATAATACCCCCAACTCACTACTAAAAATGCTCCCAGAAATAAACTACTTGTTAAAGATCTTCTACTGTATATGGATCCATAAAGTTTTCCCCGAAAATTGGCAAAAAGCAATAGTAATTCCAATTCCTAAGTTAAACAAAAGCAAACAAAACCCTAACAATTGCATTAACTAACATCATGTACAAATTATTGGAAAAAATCATAAATCGTAGGCTTCGATGATACTTTAAAGTAAAAAAACTTTTAAACCCAAATGAATACGTTTTCCGACTCTGTCGTTTTATCATTGATCTCCTTGGAATCGACGAACTTGGAATCTAATATCTGCGACGCCTTCCTCAACGGAAAATATATAGCCGCCGTATGCCTCGACACAATCTCGAGAACCAAAATTATTAATTCCCTCATCGAGTAAAAGTAAATGGTAATATGCTATCTTTCATAACCAATTTCCTATCTAATAGATCAATCCAAGTCAGAGCAAATGGATCTCTGTCACATCCAGTTACAATAAAAAACTGAGTCCCACAAGGACCAGTAATGAGCACCACACTATTTTTAATAGGAATTAACGACATCACCATCAATAACCATAACCTCAAACCACCAATAAAAACCCAGTTATTTGCAGATGACATTACAATCACATGGAGCGGGAAGAATGTACACTCCATAAACGAACATTTACAAACAGTCATCAATACTCTACTGGTAAAAAACAACTAGCCTAAAAAACCCAAGCTATGCTATTCACTAAGAAAATCAAATTCAAACTCCGACCTAAACTATATCTGAATGATTTTGAAATAAATTTCACAGACACCACAAAAATGTTTGGCTTTATTTTTGACCAAAAACTATCTTGGGTGCCATACCTAAAATCTTTAAGAGAGTCTATACCTAAAATCTCTAAGAAAGTCATAAAAAGATTTAACATTATAAAAACTCTTTCCAACTGGGGAGCCGATAAAGACACCCTTTTAGAAAAGACACCCTTATAGAATGTTAATTAGATCCACAAGATCACGGCTCTATCGTTTATAACTCAGCCAAAAGCAGCACCAAAAAAATAATAGCACCAATCTTCCAGTTAGCTCTAAGACCAGTCACAGGTGCATACCGTGCATGCCCCATAAATAACCTACTGTTCGAAGCCAAAGAAATGGCCCCTGAAACCAAAAGAAAGTTCGTAACCCTTAAATACGCAATTAAAGTCTCATCCACTCCAAATAACCTTTCTTACAACAATATCTTCTCCAATAGATACAAAACTCTCCACATCAGTAAACCCAAAATTCCCTCCTTTTCTTATATCAAACCAAAGTCATCCAATCCATCCCCATCCACAAATCCCTCCATGGACAATAGAAGCATTCCCAACAAACACCAGTCTTGCCGAACTCCCCAAAAAAATCCTTAATCCAACTGACCACAGGGCCCGATTCCTGGAATTAAACAACAGCTTTTGATCCTAAAATGGACACTGGAGCTGGATACGCTATCACTATAGAAAAAGCCATAAAAACACAAAATCTGTCCTCTTCATCATCCATCTTTATAGCCGAAATTTATGCTATTCTGGAAGTCTTACAATATGCACACTCAAATAACGAAGCCTAGCTCGTCATATACACCGACTCCATGAGCGTTACAAAATCCTTAACGAAATCATATAACCAAGATAACCAATTGATAATCCAAGAATTAAACCACAACCAACCTAACACAAAAACAACAGTCATCTGTATTCCAGCTCATCAAGGAATAGAAAGAAATGAAAAAACCGACGCAGCAGCGAAAGAAGCCACAGTTTGCTTACTTACTAACAACAGCAACCACCTTCCAATCTCCCCGTTCTCACCCAATTCCAAAATCCCCTATGAAGACCAAATAATCCACTGCAAAAGAAGTAGTAAAAAATGAATGAAACAATACATGGATCACAACCAAAAGCACTGAACTACACAAAAGTATCCGAGCCTTTCCAATAAACATCAAACATTAGCAACAATAAATATCACACGCCTAAGTACTGGTCATACCAAGCTGACACACGAACACAAAATAGAACTGCACCTCTCATCTGCAGCCATTGCTATAACCACCCATTAACAGTCACCCACTTCTGCACGAATGCCACATCACAGAAGCCGAAAGTCAGAGACATGGACTTAACTCAGGCATACATCTTCTCAAAATGACGTACAAAGAGTTTTAAAATATCTCAACAACACAAACTACTACTCACATATTTAATATCGCCGTAGTCACTAATGACCTCACTGTCGATGCGAAAAAGTCGTAAAAGAAAAAGAAATGAAGAAGAAGAAGAACAAATAGTTATGAAATTAGCAGCACTTCATCTGAATTAACTAAATTCTTATATATATATATATATATATAAATGTTATTAAATCCAAATTTTACTCTAGCAAAGCTATAACTTTGCTTGCAGTAGATGATATGAATGTCAAAAAATATCGATTTGCATAAAACATAGTAATACATAAAGCAATGGGATATACTTTTAGAATTTTAAATACAAATCAATAACAATGTTCAAGTACATGGAAGATTCAAGTGTATGCTAATTCAATGTATCATCCTTCAATATCTCTCCAAAAATTCCGAATATAACGAAGATATAATTAAAAGGAGTGACGTGTAACTTTGGTCCAAAGTATCATTTCTAAAACCTAAAATGACAAAGTCTCAATAGTTTCATATTTTAGCTTTAGGAAGCTATGTATCAGGAAGACAACAGAGAATGTCTGAATCATTTGCTATTTATTTTAAAGTCTTTACCATCACAGTCAAGAAGAGTCATGTTGCTGCACACCAACATGCAATACTTACATATTGCCAAATAACTCCGAAATATGTGAAAGTGATACAACAGAAGACTATGCCATTACAATAAAAAATTAAAATTTCGCAACGTCAGCATGAGAATGCATTTTAAATATAACATCAACCATAATTCAGGTGACGATCATTTGGAGATCAATGTTAAGACAGAAAAAAGACAAAAATCTTGAAAATGTAGACTACGGTATGACATTATTCAAATATTAATTAATCGATTTTATTATTTTTTCCCCTCATTTTGCCATCCAAAATACGAAAGATCGATTTTAGTAAAAATAAGTTCTACTTAGATATTTAGTGGTCCCTGATCTGTTCATCGTATAAAAAACGAAACAGGTATACAAAGCGTTTTTATACCTTTGAAAAAGAGCGTTTAACTTCGATGAAAATAAATCAGTAGCTATAGCAATTGCGTGCCAAGTGAAAGAGTGGACTCGAATCAATTGTTTAACAGACAACAGCATGAATATTGTTTTTCGTAAAAATGTTTTCATATTTTTTCATATGTGTATTTTGTGTGAATCTTTCTTACATGTATATATTATCTTGATGAAATAATATTAATTCTTTACTTGCATTTATGAAGAAAAAGGGAAAGAAATTCGGCCGCTCGGACCGTATACTGCACTGGGATATAAACAGCAGAGAATTTACCTGCCAAGCGATTTTTCTAATAATTGAGGTATCTCGTCATCAAACACGGCAGTCTTCTTCTAAAGTAACAAGAATATATTATATATTTTAGTTTAAAATGTGATAAAAATAAATACTCGGTCAATGTCTTCCGATTGATTTCTCGTTTTACTAAAGCGTTTAAGACAAAAATTGTGTTATGAAACTAGACAGAATTCGAAAAAGTAATTAAAAAGTATATTGTAGGCAATAATTTTACAATGAAATTCCCGTTAATAACAAAGCGTGTATTTTCTTGCTAAAACTGAAAACTGGTTCGGACGTGCGATCTCGGCGACGTTCTGCCGACAGAGTGTCGCCTGGCTTCGTGTGCTCGTTCGGGTATCCTCCTCGGTCCAACCCTCGTCCGGATACCCTAGCTCGGTTTTACAGGCGTCGGTCATAAATATTGGAATCGGCCCATGGTCCTTAATCTCGAGTAGCCTCTTCTACCAAATAGGCGAGGAAGTTTTCCCACGCTTAGGAACGGGCGGCGTGGCTAACATTCGTTTACAATATTAGTATCCAAGTACAAATTGTAATAAATTTATAAAATCTTTCACGAATTACTACTTGAAATGAGTACGAAACAGAGTGTTTTAAATCACTATGTCCAAACGAGTATCCAACGAGTATTCAACTACTGATTCGGATTTAAGATTACGTTGAATGTTTGGATCGACAAATATAAAAATTTCTTTTAAATAATGAATAGTATAAAATTGAAATATAGATCAAAACTGATGGAAAATTTATTGCCTTTGCTTCTCAGAATAACAAGTAGTGAATATGCTATCATTGGTTGACAAAAGGTCTTAAAGATAATGTTTATACTAGCGATATGGACCGTTGTAGGTGCCGGAAATCAATCACTCGTGATGAGGAAATCGATTTATTGAAAAAGCAGCTAGTATGGTCCACGACGGAGGAGAAGTTTATTAGTCCTTATTTAGTATATACTTCTCGGACTAGGATTAGTGGTCATGGGACATATTATTCTTTTTTCATTGTTTAGTATCTCTTTTAGTCTAACAGCGAAACAATCATAGTTATTCAAATTTAATTCCTTCGAAATATATTGAATTGTTCTTGAGAATCTCTGAAAGTGGAGATTTTTACTCTGAATTATGATTGATATTACATCTGTTTCGGTATCATTCTCCTATTTGCTTATTCTGTGTCTTGAAGATGTATGAAAATGTTAATGTTTAATTAGTCATAGTAGCAGCATCAACTGCTAATACGTTACTGTCACTTATTTCGAAGTTACGTGAGCATTTCTAAGTTCTGTGACCTCTCTTCCTTACTTAGGTAGCAGTTCAATTTGGTTCAAGCTGTTCAAGCGGTTCAACTGTGATGATAAAGACTTTAGTAACAATGATAAATGAGTCGGATAGTCGATAGTATCTTTTAAACTGTATTCACACAGCCTTTTAGAGCTTAAAATATGAACCTCTGTCGTTCGAGGTTTTGATATAATAGTTATTCTCAATTTTTCTTTTGTTTTATTCGAAATTGTTGGAGAGACATGAGAAAGGATGATGCATTGAGTTTGCAAAATCATGAGCCTTGTATCTGTTTGAACATTATTATCGTTATCGATTTTTTGAAATTCTAGAAATGTATTTCTTTGTTTCAGATCTTACTATTTTTCATAACGAACAAGCTTATTCAGTGGTATCGTTTACTGCAAACAAGATTATGTCTTGATATCTTAGAGCAAGATAAGATTCGGATTTAACAGCATCCATGTTAGTTTATCCATGTTAGTTTATTTAAGATTATGTCTTGATCTTAGAGCAAGATAAGATTCGGATTTAACAGTATCCAGTTTGTTAGCTTATCCAATGTTAGTTTATTCAATTGTAGTCTCCGTCATAAACTGTGACAAAACACTTTAAACATAATTAAACACCTTGACGTAACGACAAGAATTAATCATGTGAAGATCAATGTTATAAGCAAGATAAAGGAGAAGAAAAAGCAGAGTGTGTCAAATGTCATTAGAATCCATTTTCTTCTTTGCGTTTCGAAGATATTTATTTGCGTTTCCGAAGTTTTTTATTTGCTTATCATTACTTTCAAATTAATAATGTTATGACGTGGTCTGCGTGAATTCAATGTTGCTTTCCGTTCAGTCCGTTCAGTTTCTTATGAATATATACGAGAGTAAAGATAGTTAGGTTGAATTTCGCATTTAAACTGGATTTCGACGATGCTATTGTGATCGAATGATATATTTGGATGATAGTGGCGACAGTTGACGAATTGCGAGATTGATTGAAAAGAAAGCTGT
>NW_025110443.1:0-37375 GCF_011392965.1 Frieseomelitta varia | reverse complement strand
CTCAGAAAATTGCTTTCTATTTTTAATATTCACTAGCTAACAATATCGTCGCGGTTAACAATAAATTTTTTAAATTGCACACATATTTTATAATTTTATAACTGTTAATATACTACACTTGACACTTTATAGATTCTTTTTTATCTATAAAATTAAAATATAAATATAGATTAAAAATGAAAGAAGAATCCAACATGAAAATTTGCCTTTGGTTGTACAAAATGACATTATACATTATCGAATCATCGGCTGCCCAAGTGTTAATAAACGGACACGTGTAACAAAGCAGAGACGCGCAGTCAATTGAATCATCTGTTTGACGCTAAAATATTGAGAGAATACACACGCATGGCTACGCATCTTTGCGGATAACGTTGAACTCCTAGGGAAAATATGACTTTTGCACGAGCAGTTAGTCCTCGAGCTGTTGACTCTAGTAATTGAAACAGTCGATATTTATTTAATCGATGATTTTTTGAACAGCCGCACTTGGGTAATCGATTCGCGACAACAATATCCGTTCAGCCATTTTTGAATTCCCTCGTACCTTCTTTTTCTTTTTTTTTTTTTTTTTTTTTTTTTTTTTATTCTATCACGTTTGCATAAAAGTTCACATCGTCGCGCGTGAAAAGTGTGGCAGCGTAGCCATTGTGTTTGTTATAATCGCATGCTCGTATATAATGCTCGAACGATCTAAGAAGCTTTGCATAAATTACAAAGCTGCCACTGTCCACATCTCTCTTTCTCTCTCCTGTTCTTTCATCCCTTATTTATCGCCGATAACGAGACGCGACTTTGCGATGCGAGTTTTGTATAAATTACACACAATCCATTTAAAGCTCCCGGAATTTTTGATCGATCGCAATTTCCACGCGGCGATCCCGTTGGCAATTTATCATGTTGGCCCCCGCTCTTCCGAAATTATCAGGTTATTGGAAGATCCATTGTACCGGGCCGAAACGAACGAGGATAATTTCCTCTGCATCGCGGAATACGTTGAACGTTATCGAACGGTATGTATAATTAAAAGAAAGTAAAA
The DNA here is from genome assembly GCF_011392965.1 of Frieseomelitta varia. Taxonomy (NCBI): domain Eukaryota; kingdom Metazoa; phylum Arthropoda; class Insecta; order Hymenoptera; family Apidae; genus Frieseomelitta; species Frieseomelitta varia. Next base: position 36,336 of record NW_025110443.1, on the reverse strand, counting down.
AAAAGAAAGAAGAAGAAGAAAATGAAATGAGAGGAAAATAGAAACTGAGATGAACTGGAGAATAAATTCAACCGTCTGAAACGCTCGTGACGATGTTCGTGAGTTTGTTTTTATTTTAACCGATCATTGCTCTTTACGAATTTAGGCTATTTTTTTTTTTTTTTTTTTTTTTTTTGACAGACGATATGATAGGAAATTCGAGAGGCGACGATGATTGAAAGGTCAAGTTTGAATTTACATATTTCGATGTTATTGTTCCAGGACCGAATTTTGTCAGCTCGTTTGCGTACGAAGATTACGTCTTCTTCTTTTATCGAGAGACTGCCGTCGAGTACATGAACTGTGGCAAGGTAAGATTTGCGAAATATCACGCTGTGTATTCTGTCTCTTCGAAATCGAAGACCGTCTTGCGCTAAAACAAATAATCATATCATATCATCGATACAATTTTTATCAATGTCGAAGAATTTGAGTGATCCTCACCTCATTATGTTTCCAACGGTACAAAGGGAAATACCATTAAACGAAAATTGATAGTTCACTTTTACGTTGGAATGACGTGCCACGTAATATAATTTTCACGTCCACGATAATAATTTTTCTGTGTCCCAAATTGCGACACTTTCTCAGTTTTTTAAGTATATTTAAATATAACCCAGGCAAAACAGATAGACAAGTTTATTGCTTCTCAATCATTTCTATCCAGTGATGTTATCGACGAATTGTACACAGTTCGGTCTCTCGTTATGGTCCGCGAGCCAGTTGCCAGCGCAAGGGGTTAAAAATCACTCAACGGAGTCATCGTTCAGTCACCTAATTATTACAACATTAACTGTGCGCATTTAAGGTTCGTTCAAACTCCCATCTCGCAATTGCAACTTTCAAGCATTTTCAAGCGTTGGAATACTCACGCACGCGTCGTTCATCTCGCAATTTTCACGCGTCGAGGAATTCCTCTTTTCCATCGACGCCGTTGGCGAAGCTAACCGGGAATAATAGCCAGATGGAGGTCAGAAGCGAAAGACGGTCTCCGAGAGCTAAAGAACAGGAGAAGAATCGAAGGAGAGGCCGATTGTTCGTGAGCAAGCGGGTCACATTTGTGTTTTAGGCGGTGTACTCGCGGGTCGGTAGAGTGTGCCAGCACGACAAGGGCGGACCTCATGCGTTCAGCGACAGATGGACGAGCTTCCTGAAAGCGAGGCTCAACTGTTCCGTACCTGGCGAATACCCTTTCTATTTCAATGAAATACGTGAGTAGATTGCCTGCATGTACACGCCTCGTATATATTATTATACCTATGTACGTACGTACGTACGTGTACGATCTATCGTGGTATGACGTTTGCCGAGACCCACGTCGAGTGCACTCTCTCGGCTCCCCCCGTGTGTCGGACAGAGGGGTTGGCCTAACCTATCGGTAGCAGGCTGCAGCACTCATCGAGTGGGATCCGACCGATTTTACAAACGCAACCGGCCGACGCCGTTGCAAAAGACGCGCGCGAAATTTATCGTTTGTCTGGAAGGATCAGGATGGTAGAATGCTGTAAAAAGTCGAGAGTTTCAGCTTTCGGCGGCACGTGTAATTTTTCAGATTGGACTAGAGTTTCGTTTAGAAACGAGGATGAATTTGTCAACAGGTTGATCCAAGACGCACTGATATAATTCTCACGAATCGTGTCTCCTCTTTGAAACACCGGACTCGTTGACAACGCGAGATTTATCGTTTTTCTGGAGGATTTGTGAAAAATTGAACTTAAGAGAAATAACACGTACTGTGTGTAATTTTGAAACTAGATATTTACTAGAATTTTGTCGAAAAACAGTGATAAAATATGTGAATTGATGCAAAGTTCAGTAACTTTCATCGGTGTCTAATAGTCTTAGTAACTCTTATGAATCATCCAATCTTCGAATTGTGATTCATCTGATCTTTGAAAAAATTTTAGACTCAGTAATTTGTAATATGGAAAAACACGCTACGAGGTTTGTAGTATAAATTTGAAGAAGAATTTTCTACGATCTACGTGCATACATAAATATCTGGACACTAGACGATTTGTAACAGAATATGTAACAGAATTTGAATTCGATCGAAGTATAGAAATTAATGATGAATTGGTTACGGGTATCAGAGGTGGTGCTTACGATCTTCTCGTGAAATTAATAAACCATAAATCTGCGGGAGTAATTCATATTTACGATATATATATGCTACCACTTACAGTTGCTAAACATTTTGCAACTCGGTTAACGCTGCAGTGAAACTCGATTGCTACAATCACATCGATCGAGTGATTAAAGTATAGAAATTACAATTTACAGAGATTATAAAAGTATTTAAACAACCACAGCTTTTATTATCTTATAGCGCGATAATTAATTAAATTATTAATCACGTGAGACAAAGTAAAATAAAATCCAACCAAAGTACATCTTGAGTCGAAAAATAAAACGAATTGCGTCCGGACACTTTCGAACAGTGCAACATATCACGTGTACGCGTAGGAAAATTAACTGGGGAATAACTATTTCACGCGACGCCGCTTCGAAGTTTATAATCACCGGTGAAATTAACATACGGGCACGAGCAGCGTAATTAAATTTCGTTAAAGAAGGAACTGACAATTCGGCCAGTGAAATTTGTACACGAAGAATCTGGGAATGGCCTTTGTGGGCACAAAGGTCTGGCAATGTAATCTCCAAATAGAGATCAAATTTTGGCTAAAAGCAAGGGTGAATGTATGCATAGGTTAATTGGGCTCGAGTCCAAGGTCCAAATCGTCTAACAACTCTCAAGGATCATGCTCTCCAATTTTCTATCTCGTACGCGATTCACGTGTAATGCAACGTCATTTCGCCGGTTTCATTATGCTTTCATTACTCGCCGCCATTAATGGAAAAACAGGCAGAGGTTAACGTTTCGTTGTTCATGATTCAAAAGTACGTGGACGCTCGCTTAATTCTTGCAACTGAGTTCGAATAAATTTCGCGATGGTAACAAACGTGTTAAAATTGATATTCGATGTGCACGAGTCAAAATAAGTTGAATTTGAATGAATGAACGTTTCAAATGAATTTTTAATTCATCTCTCTGGTTAATCAATTCAATTTCACTCTTCGAACTTTAAAAATTTAGCTGTCGTTGTATATGTATGTATCTGCATAATGAAAACAAATTTCATAAAAATATCAAGCATTCACGTACCTTTGAGCAGCAGTGTTACGCATTATTGGAAAATATCCAAGCACTTTGGATCGAATCCATACGTCGTTATTAACTCGCAAATTGACTCTAAAAAAAAAAAAACAGATCCCGTTGCAACGTCCTTAATTGAAACAATAAACCAGTCGCCAAGAGAAAGAGAAATAAACACACAAAATCTCAAGAATCTGTTCTTCACTCTTACGTCAATAGTGTCTGAGTAATTACTAGCTGGCAATTTCGAGAATGCAACGTAAATTGGCGAGAGAGAAAGAGAGAGAGAGAAAGAGAGATCGCTTTCCGGTTATAAATATCGTCTCGCAGATAAGACACCAGCGGATATTCCTTTAACGGAGGAGCCTATTGGAAAATCCATTCAGCTTGATCCTTCCCTCTTTCTCTCGAGGCCCAGTATCTTACTTGTGTATCAACGGCTGCTCGCGTAATTCTTCTTTCCGGGGCGCGTTTTATCGCGGTCGATCGTCTCGAACGCCCTTCCCTCCCCCTTTCATTCCGCGGAATGGCGAACAGAAGAGTAGCAATCGGATGGGAGACGTTGCAATTATGACTTAACGATAAGGTGACGAGGCAAATGGATTTGATTCCTCTGCTCGGCCACCGCGCACTTCCCTTCAATATCCAATTACACTCACACTCCTTCCTCTCTTTCTCTTATTCCACTCTTTTCTCGAGTTTTGCCCTCTTCGCCTCTGCTCAGCGGATTTTCCCATTGCTGACCCACCGATTTCCTTCCTCCTACGGCGGGCGGTGCTTCCTTTCGTCCAGCCAAACTAGTTTCCCTTATCGCCGCCACTTATTACATTATCATTCCGCCGCGTTTTATAGAGTTCCCTCCCCACACCGCGCTCTAATATCTTTCTGCTGCGTCACGCGAATAACAATCGAACGATTTTTCTTCGGCTACGTCGCCTCGTCTCGTCTCGTCTCGTTCCGCTCGGATCGGATTCGCTTCGCTTCGTTTCGTTTCGTTTCGTTTCGTTTCTTATCGTTGGGAGTTGGGAATGGAATGCCAGGCGTTCCGTGAGAAGCAACTGTTTGGCGGAGATCGAGATCGAGATTTCGGAACCGATTGAATTTTCTTCTCTGCTGGACCGATACCGAAGAAACGTGTTTGAAATAGAGTGGCGTACTGTCGAAGGATCCAGCGTTTAGACGTTGTCCGTGGTGGTGATTCTGGATCGTATATACGATGCTCTAGATGTAACTTTGTCTTTTTGTATGAAGTTTTAATCCTTCGGTGCGTTAGTCTGACTTCTGTGCATCAATTTTGTTAGAAATTGTCTGCTAAGTGCAATTTTATTTTATATATTTTAGTGAAGGGAACGAATGATCATTTTGATCGATGAACGCGCGCCACGATTTAAAAATAGCCAATTTTTCTTTCGTACTATTTTAATAATGTGTATTTATTTCTACGGCAGTAAGAATTGTATTTGCGTTCTTTTAACTATTTTGTAGATTGCCATTTACTTGATGTGTTCGTGTGCATTCTGTGTTATATAGATCGATATTGTAATATATATAATATATAATTTTTAATGTATTACAAATATTATAATATTAATGTGTTACAATAGTCGTAACAATGTATTTTTACGAAAGACCATTCAAACTTTTGAGAAATCGTCGTGCTAGACGATTCAAAGGAATTAAATTTTCCATCTTTCAATTTTTCTATTTTTCGATCGCTCCGTAGTATTATCTTTGTTAAAGGGTTAAAAGATTTCTCTCGTGTATAGTGCTTATCAATAAGTATGTCGTCGAGGTTTCTTCAGAACAGTTCTGAAAAATGAAAGGTCCTTTCAAAAGAGTCTGAGTCAATAAACGAATTAATGTGAAATAAATGTGATCACAGGATTTTTACGAGTATTAAAACTTTTGTAAACGTAATTGAAGAAATGGTGGTTTATTTAAACCGTGTAAAGCTCTTCGTACGTGAGTTTGAAAGAAAATCCGTGACGAAATAAGGTTTATGATGGAACAAGAAACTCAAGAAAGCGTGGACGAAAGCAAAATGGCTGATCTTGGACGGATATTGGATCCTGTGCACGGTCACCAATCAATTAGGATGCATTGTGAACACGACATCTTGGAGCTTTTCATTTTTGATGACCACGTGTCATAAACAAAGTTTTCAATCAACGGATTTTCAACGTCGAAACAGGTCAAGAGTTAATTGAGCGAGAGGAGCGACGTGTGAATTATGCGTTTGCAACTATACAGGCTGGACACCGACACGTTGTCCGTGGCATTAGCCTGAAACACGCGTTGAAATTAATTGAAACGAACCGCCAGATAAGAAGAAATAGTCAGATTCCGTATATAATACGGAATTGTTCGTCGTTGGAGGCTAACGAAACTGAAATCAACTTGTTCTCAAATATCTTTTTAAAGCGATGTTTGATAAAAAGGAGACAAAAAAAAGAAATAACCCAGATAAAAGTTTCTTCCTTTCTACCGTGGAATAAGAATGTGCCAAGAAAAACATAGATCTGTTTGAAGTATGAAATACGAATAATCTTGAAAACGAATAGGATTCTCGTGTTTCCCCTTCGAAACTGCGAAACTTTCGTATTTCGATGTATGTATATAGTTCCCTAGAAAATGCCTGATTTCCGAGATACTTCGATCTAAAAATCTCAAATGAACACTTTGTATAGTTTATGAAAAAAATCATTCAAATCTCTGTTACAAATTTTCGCAGAAAGTTTCTGTGAAAACGTTACTGATGATTAGTCATTTTGGTAACTTTGATAGTTCTGTTAATGTTTTATTAATGTGAAAGGTGAGATTTCTAGTAATAGTAATTGCTTGAAATAGTACTTGCCGATTTCTTTACAGTATGACAACGAAGACTGAAATATTCATTACAGCATTATATTAGCTCATGATTCGATTACCAAATCATGAGTATGTCTGGCAACCTCATCATACCTCATCATCGTACGGAAATGATTATCCATCTAAGAGAATGGAAATATTCCCCGATTAATACGAATGTTTTAAAATAATTAAAATATGATGAATATTATTGGCAAGGAAGTTTTAAACAATTTAAATTTTTGCAGCTTAATGTTTCGAACGAAAAAATTAAATATTCCGCAATAGATAAAATTCACAAATTTCGCACGGTTATTGAAAGTTGGATCACTGGTTGAATCGTAAGTTGTTCCGTTGCTTTTGTCATTTACGCGAAAGGAAATTAGATTTTTGAGCCACGTTTGATTCAGAGTAAAAATGTAAAAAACGATAGAAACGAAGCACGATGATATTTTCGACTTCTGCAATATGTTTCTTCCTTTCTTCCTTTCTCTCCATTTTTTTTTTCTTCCTTTTTTTTTTTTTTTTTTTTAACCGGAATGGAACACCCATCTGGTGAAAAAGTTGTATTTCAATATCGGTGTAAAAATGTCAAAAAACACGGAGCAGAGGCACTAGACGTCCGGTACATTGATACCTATTTTGTTTCTCTTTTAACGAGCTCTCGATGAACGTCAATAATATTGTATGAAATACGCTGTCATAGTCAGGCGCGTAATACAAAGCAGGTGTAAATTTTAATATCCAATTATTGAATAATTAAGCTCCCGTACTGTGCAATTTCCATAATGAAACTCGTTGCTCGTTTTATTGTAAATCGAATTTTATCGTAAATATTTGCGCGACGCGTGTTTGATTTATTTCGAAATTTATTTATTGCCCCTGCGTGCAAATAATGTAACTAATTATTTTTCGCATGTAATTAATAATAACTATTACTCTCTCAAGGACGCCGGGAAAAGGAATGGGGAGAAAAAAATAAGAGAACGAGAACAAAAACAAAAAGAGCAAAGAGTGTAAGAGAACAATGAAGTTATTCTCTCAAAATAGTCTATCAAAATTTCAAACGAAAAATGGCTATCAAAATACAAACAGCAGGAAAGGGAAGGGGCGGAGCTTAATCTAATCCTTCGTTAAATCTCTAAAAGTGAAAAATAAAAATGTTCGTTTAAAATCGCTACAAAGACTGTGCATCGAGAGCGGATATGTATACAAACACGGCGAAAAATGGTGGGAAAAAAGGTAATAAAATTCTTTTCTCAAAAAAAAAAAAGAAAAAGAATAATTCACATCTCAAATGAAACAAAGAAAAAGAAATCTCAAATGAAAAATAGCTGTCAAGACTCACAAGGAAGGAAACAAAACTACTTCTTTGTCGGATCTGTAAAATAAAAATAACTATGTCCGTCTGAAAGTAAAACCGAGAACAGAAGAGAAACGAATCGATAAAATTTATTTTCGAATTGGAAAAGAAGAAAAAGAAGCTGCTGTTTAACCTCTGGTTAACCCGATAATACATAGAAATTGAGAAAATTTCTGTGAGATTAAAAATCGTCTATGTAACATTCGAAGATTCACTGAATTAAAAGACTTATTACTCTACGATTAAAGCATAAGAATTTCCATCAGAGACATTAAAGTAAAACAATTGAAAAAAATTTTACAATACCACAGACTACGTAAATTTTTATTACGTACTCTATATTACTCAGTTATACGTTGTTTCGCGTTTACAAAATGTCTAACAAAAATTATAAATCAGTCATTTTGACTGTCTTGGTGGTTCTACTGGTAATTAATTATCACGTTAAGTTGCAGTGCATGTTTGGAATTTTCACAAAAATGAGAGGAAAAGTCATAATCAATAGACTTTATACTTTTTATGAAAACTGTGGAAATGCATACAATACGAAGAAATCTACATATACATAAAATATTCAAAGTGTAACGATATCAATCCCTGTAAAAGCATAAAGTTGCACGAAAAAACCGCGGATAATCGGACTGATAATCCGACAGAACAGAGAGACTTCCTGAGATAGAAAAGTTACAAGAACGACGAATACAAAGTCGTCGAATCGTCGTCGCGACGCTGACGCTTGTAGAAAACCCAGCAACCCTTACGCAAAACCCCTGCGTAAGGAACCATGACGGGTAGTCTCGTCCGTCTTGCGACTTCCGTAGGAAGAGAAGGGAGCCGTCAAGCGCCTCCAGTTCCCCGGGATGCAGCGTGTGTTCACTTCGCCATCAGTTTCACGATCACGCTCGGAATCACCGTGTCGTCGTCTTCGTTCTCTTCGGTCTCTTCGTCTCCTTGTCTCGTCGTCTGTGCCAGTCTCGAGCACAGCCAGCCTAGGTACATATTCACCGGCACGTTCGGCTGGTTTTCCACAGGCAGACGCGCCCTCGCCAACACGCGTACACTCGCACAGAGGCAGACATACAGTCCGCCTATGTACTTTGTCACTCGATAAGTCGGCTGGGCCTGGCCTGTGCGAGCAACGGCGAAATGAGCCAGCGGTAGCGGCAGCGGCAGGCTCTGCTGGTGCACAATGGCCGCGTTCCGCGCGACGTCGACCCGCAGGATCGAACGAACCTGTGTATGTGTGTGTGTGTTAGGATGAGCGAAAAGGGGGAGGGAAAGGGACACGTCGCCGTCCGTGGCAGAGAGCGTGTAGTAGTAGTAGAGGGTTGATGGCGGAGAGACACAGGCTGCGGGGGTTCCCGGCGTATAAACGTAGAATATTGTCGCCGCACATCGAACGAAAATCCCTTATCCGGCCGAGGAAAGTTGGCTATGGTCCAGCCCGCGGTGAGAGAGCGGGACGCCGATGGATCGCTGCCAAATCGCGGCTCCGGACTATCCCGCCGATTGCTCGGACAACCCACCCCTGCCTCAACCTCGTCCCCCGGCCTGCTACGTTCATCTGGCTGCCTCGTCGAAGGTCCTCGCGGCTCTACTCTCAACCCCCTCGGCGTTGCTGCCCTTTCCAGATGACGGGCCGCCGGCTGGCCAACGGCCGAAGAAAAAATGTCGGACGTGGCCGCCGGGGGAGATACAGACAGACGAGATAGAAGAGTTGTCGGATGAAAGGTTCGCAGAGGGCGGGGGGAGGGCGGGAGGAAATAAACCGCGACGACGCGACGCGACGCAGATGAGAGACTGAGAAGGTTGAAACGAGTCTGCGAACGAACGGACGAACACAGGGTCTGCTTTTGGACGGACGCGACGGGAGAGATAGATTGGCTGGATGATGTCGTTGATGGACTGGCCGGTTTCGGTTTGGTTCGGATTCGGTGGTCGGATCGCAACTGCAGATACGTACGTACGTGGATTTTCGGGGTTTTTGGGGTTTGGAGGTTTTTCGAGGACGGTATATCTTGGAATTTTAAACACAGTTTAAAAAATGATGTTGCAACGATCCTGGCGGGACGATGTAGAAAAACCTCTGTGTCTGAATTAATCTAGAGACATTAAATTGCACGTATTCGTACGGCGATTAAAAAATAAAATATTATTAAAAAATAAATATTAATATAATGTACAAATAAATATTTAAATGTTAATATAGACAAATTTATATAAATCACACACACACATGTATATTTATTTAAATATAATGGGAAACATTATTATTTTACACAAAATTTATATATTTAAACTATATGCATAGCGTAACAAAATGTACTACTTTATACATAGCCAGTTCCTTTTCAATATTGAGGAATGTTGTTTTTGACGTACGATCACTTTCTTTTGGTGCTTCGAACTTGCCTTTTGAATATCTCGGACGCTTCCGAGAAAGATATATTTGCATCTTCGCTATTTGTAAATGAAATCTCTATCTATCGTAGAGTTAAATATAAACTTTTGTATTTTTTTACTTGAGACTAACACCTGTTTGTGACTTTATAAAAGACACGTTGAACATATAACAACGTACGTGTACAAAATGGAAGATATTATTCGGAAACTAAACATTTTGTTTAGACACTGGAGTATACTCGAGAGAGAGATGAATTGTTTTTGATAAATAAAACATGCAATTTATTAGACATATTACACATTTAAAATTAAAAAAATTAATTTAGTTACAATAGCAATATTACGTCGATGAAACATCATACAAGTATTATTTTAATTACGTTCGTACTTTTTGATAAAACCTGTGCGCGATTCAAGTTTCATTCGAGGAAAGTACGTACCAATCTAATAAACAGCGTGATTCGTGGAGCTGAAGACGAGTAATAAAAAAAAAAAAGTATAAGAAAGTACGGAGAAAGGGAACTCAAATAGGTGAATGCAAACGTTTGAGACTTATAGCAGGATAAAAAAGTACCTCAGGCATTCTTGGAATTAACATAAAGACATTTTCTGCCGCTATAGTCGAGAAATGAACAGAAAGAAAACAGTTCCGATGCTCTCTGTGCATGATATTCTTCGCAACGATATCATCTCCTTTCATGGGATTTTAAAGGATTCTCTATTGAAATGTCGATGCACTCTCTATTCGCTCGTGAAGGCATCGAGAAAATGTGAAATCAAAGGATTATACTCTAGCAAAAATTTATAAAGCAAACCATTGTGCGATTCCAGTCAGAAAGATATGAATGACATGAACATTAACTTTGTTAGTATTAAATAGTCGTAGACCTCGAAAATGTGTAATTTCCTTTCTAAAAGTTGGATCTCAAAGGTAATTATCAAATTGGAAATTTGATTATTCCATTAGATTATTCTCTCAGGAATACTACTTGATATGAAATGTCGTTTGTTTAAATATACGTTTAACCAGATACATCTCTTTCTCAGACAGTTATGCACTTGATCAATTTTCAACAATTCCAGCCAATAATTTTGAACAACCTGTCACAGTTTCTTTTAAAATAACATGTTAAGTTTGATATTTATTTCCTTTGGGCAATATGTTAATTGTAACATCGTTCGGATAGAATAGAACGTGTTTCAAATCCTCTCTAAATACCTTTCACGATACAATTTTCAAATTTAAGCTCGTGTAAAATAATTATTCATGATAATACTGCTAATAATCTTCTTGGCGTTACGTATACATAATTTATGACAGACTTCTCCTTCCGATGTAATTGGCAGAGGGGGTGAAATTTAACGAGTTCACTGGATCGTCAAGTTCAAGTTTTATAAAATGACAGCAAGTTTCACATTGATATAAAGCGAAAGGAAATTAGTGTAAAAAGATTCTTAACGTCGTACGAAGATTTTCAACAATTACTGAACCTGATGCTAGAAATAATTAAAAGCTTTGCACTTTGCTCGACGGTAATAATTAATCACCACATTAGCCACAGCTCGTTCGCTTCGACCACGGTATAATTTATCTGAAACAACGTAGATTCACTTCGGAAAACACGCGCGAAACGGGGAATTTATGAGAACTTGTGGAACCTCGCTGACAGCCGCAAACGAAAGGAGGAGGATGTTTATAGTTTTAATTAAAACTCCTTACGAATATTTTAATAAAAATAAAAAAAAAAAACTTGTCTGATCTTCGAATGAGAAGCTTAGTCAAAGAATCATTGGGTTCTCGCGAGCAAAATTTCAACTTTATCCCGCTTGGTACTCCCCTAATTCCTCAGTATGCATTACTTTCAGCCGAGTTTCACTCGCGCGGCCGGGAACCCAGAATTCTTTCGTCTTCTCTCGCCTTTGCGCGTCACGTACGAAAGTTTTTAATAAGTGATGTTTTAATCGACGGACCTCGAGCTGCGCTGCCATCGTGCGTCTTAATAAACCTCGGTGAATGTTCGAACTAACATTATCGTATCTTTTGTAATTTAGCACTGATCGAGTAATCTTTGAATTATGCTTGTAAAGTTCACGCGACTAAGTGGGAAATTCTCGATTTCTAATCGTTTTTTCACACGTACGAATTTTATTATATCGTAGCTCTTGATTCGATATCTTTGGACAGCTTAAATGAATCTCGAGGAACACGTTTCAAATGCAACACGTTTCTGTTACAAAACTAGCATCCATCGAGTGAAGTATATTTGTAAAACGGAATCGAATCGCAGTTAATGGAGTTCTGTGAATCGTAGATAATTGACACGTCAACTTGACGTTAATTTTTGGATGTTTTTGAATCGTAGATATTTGACACGATAATTTGACGTTTTTTTTTTTTTTTATAAAATTACGAAATGATCTGCGAAATGTATTCATAAAATGTATATGCCACTAAATTCAATCACTTTCCACGGAGTTATTTTTCTTTTCTAGTAATTAATTAACGTCTTGGAATCACGGATAACTCATGGCATTTTGATATTTTAATTGAAAGACGAGTACTTTATATAAAACGGTGTCGATCGACCAGTGAAGTATATTTATAAAATCGCTGCGAGCGTACGGTGACATTTTCTGTTTAATCGTTTCTCGTGTGATCGATTTTCTTATTATTATAACTCAATCGACGTATAGCTCCTTGAATCATAAATGACTCGCGACAATTTGGTTTCGATTTAAGTTCAGAGTATATACTACCTTTACTATTTCAGAATCTACTACTATTTTATAATTAATTATTATTTTATAATTAGAATGAATCACTACCATTTTAAAATTAAATTTAAAACATATATTCATACGCGATGACATCTTCGATCGAGAGCAAATTTAGAAATTATTTGAAAAATGAATATTACTGTAATACGTCGTTTAATTTGACTGGATGTTATCTCGAAACGATGCCTGTCAAACGATATTTCTCGAAAATTATTTCACTATATCGTGTGAAATGATTCATTTTATCTCGTATTTTTGTATTATTTTTTACAAATAAAATTTCACTGCCATAATCTTCGTTGAACTAGTAGTGGTATCCAGTCACTCGTTTCTCTCCTCTACTGAACTCCACGTAGCAGCCCAGGCAATCATGCACTCGAGACCATTCATCAGTCGCCTAATTACCGTTCGTCGATTTTTAATCGTCGTTAAGAGATCAGTGTTCCCTGGTGTGTAACGGGTGGCACAAACAATAGATTATCCAGCGGTATTGGCAGCTTGACCGGGGAACCGAGAAGTCGAGGAATCGATCCCGGGATTAAATTCTCTGGAACACGGACAAGGGGGCCGGAGAACATACGTCGAGCGGATAGAGATAGTCGCGCGAGAATACGTTTCCTGGGGCACCGGAACACACGTGTACGTCCAAGGCAAGAGGTGTGTCGTAGTTCCCGGACAAATCGAATCTGCTTTTTCAAAGAACTTCCTCGAATTCCTCGTATAATGTGCCGAAAGTGAATACACATGTACTTGTGAATAGAATTTCGTGGAAAAGTAGTTATCATATAATCATAGAGCTTAAACTAATCTTATCAAGCAATTTATTTTATTAAATTACGGAACTCTCCCGTGATTATTAAAAATTAAATTTAACATCCGGTCATTTGATATTGAAAGAATTCAGCGAATTGAATGTTTATAAAAAATATGCAAATTATTTATGAAATTTACAAAAATTCGGTAAATATTCGAATTAAAATCTTGTGAAACTTCAGAAGAAAATCAATATTCTCGACTTTTTTTCAATAAATGTGTATTTCCTTAACCTCTGAAAGCATTATCATAGAAAAAGGTTGCTTAAGTCTACAATTTTTCATTCGATTCAGTGTTATTAATAATACTCAGAAATCAAATCTACGACATCACGATACCTTCTAAGGGCCAATAGAACGAGCTCGCACTGTTCTTGAACGAAGATATAATCGTTACGAAAGGTTTAACCAACCTGCCTCGTTTCTAGATGAAACTACTCTAACCAGGCTCGTGGTACGTAGGTGAGCCAAAATAAAGAGATCACTAGTATACGTGTGCATGCAAAGTAGCTCTAACTTTTTGCTTTTTATTGATCGTAATTCGTGGCGAGGCCAAGCCATGCGCGAGGATTCGATACGTTCTGGAAAAATTTCGGTCCTTGGCCAAGAGCTAGTTCTTTGTAAAAAAAATAGAAGACCAATGGAAATTCGGAACGATATTTTTTATGGCATCGATTGATATGTATATATATATATATATATGGTCTTCTATTTTATACATATACTGGTCTATTTTATATATATATATATATATGGTCTTCTATTTTATACATATACTAGGTCTTCTATTTTATATATATACTGGTCTTCTTTTTCGTTCTTCTCTATAATATATATATAATAGAGAATCTTCTTCTCTAATATTATATACTATATTATATATATACTATATTATATATATAGTATACTATATTATATATATATATTATATAGTACAAAGCTATTACATAATATAGGAAAGGATTTGTTTTTTCCAAGTTTATAGAAATCCTTTCAATCTTCAGTCTTTTTGATATCCTTTTAATATCTTATTCACAGTAGTCTATTCAAATTTTGATACAATTGTTCTCTGCAATTATGTACGTATGTATTATTTTTTATGATTATATGTAGATTATTCTAGTTTTTTTATAACTATTTGATCTAAAATTTACTTGAATTATTTTGAACGATAATAATAATAACCAGAGTGTGAATTTTTATGTATAATAAATTCATATCTTCTTTGAGAATGTAATTAAAATTCGATGTTGAGAAATATTCTATATATCTTTTCACGCGTTATATACGTATTTCTTATAAATAAAAATTTAATAGTGACCTGCTGCTAGTAAAAACACATCGACAAATCATCAAACTTGCATGAATAAACATTCAGTTGAACTTTCAGAAATAAAATGGAAAACAGACACAGATTAGAGAAATGAAATTTTAAAATCGAAATTTAATTTTAATTCAATTTAGAGTCACGAGGTTGTCGATATTCGTGATTTACGGTAAATGTTTTAATCTCGCAAACATCGTCCAATTATAAAGAAACGATACCAGAACTGGAAAATCGTTAAAGGACTGCTAAAACGAAAAAGAGAGGGAAAAAAAAGAAAATAACGGCACAACGAATTTTTATTAATCTTCGGATAACAGTAATGGGTATCCTTGCCCATATCGCGCCGACGACGAAGCTTAGGGGCCAAAAATTTCACCGTATTAAATCCAACGTAGAAATAATCGCACGGTATGCCGAATAATTTAGTTCTTTGTGATGAGAAACGTAACGAGTAATTGTTATTTGCGCCGCGTTAATGGAATTGCTTCCCTTTGTTTCGTAATAATGAAATTATCCTCGAAACGAAGCGCGCGCAACGATGGTAGAAACGTAATAAGTAGAAATTAATAAATTATTACCGATACTCGCGCCAGCTTCATAACAAACGTTCGACGGAACATTCACGTTCCTCGATATTGCGATAATTCCAGCGGCAAAAGGATTAAAAACATATCGCGATTCTTCTATAGTTTCAGTGCTCGGACAAAAAAAAATTTCAGAGGGTCAAACACGAGGAACGGACACATTGTCCCGCGAGAATTGAACTCGCCGATTATGGTAATTAACCGTCACTTGGAGAAAACTGTGGAAAGGAAGAGAAACGCGAAAAATTAATTAAAAAACCACATCGCGATACTTGTCACCGCGGGGCTGCGTATTTCGCGGATCAAAACATTTGACGATCAAAGAGTAAGAAAATGGACGCGGAAGTAGTTCCGATCGCGAGGAATACAGTGGAAGAGGACAGACCAGCCAACAATGATGAAAAGATTCTCGAAATTCCTAACTGTTACAATTTACGTAACAATCCAGGTGGTTTGTTTTTAATGAATGAAGTTCTTTGCCATTTTGAACTGTTCAAATCGATTCTTCGTATCTTCGTACTTCGAGCGTTCCTTTAGAATTTGGAACAATAGCGAGGATCACTTTAACACACGCACGCAAGAGAAAGAAAACATTTGGCCAACTACACTGGATTGCGAAGTTTGTCGCGAAACGTATACCAGTTGAATCCGTTTCTCTTGGCAGGAGGCAAGTTTTCGAGAACGTCGTGACACGTAATACGCGCATTTAAATTTACTTGGCCCGAAAGTTTCTTGCCAGTGGTGTTTGCTCTTTGCTCCGGCTATTTCCGGTCGCTGTCGCGTTTAGACGAGAGCCACCGAAGAAACGACTGAGAGTCTTTCTCCTTTTGGATTTCGAAATAAATGCCAAACGGAAAGTTTCAACTCCTCGTGAGGTCACTCTGGCGGCCTGACAGAACTGTTTCTCCCTAGAAGCACTGAAGTCATCTCTGATTGTGACACTTTGCACAGTCGATAAAAGAAATTAGTAGGGATAATTAAGTCAAAGTTGGCCGAGGACAAACTGGGAAAGCAATTGCGGTGCAAAGGGTCAAATCATGCGAAATAAAAGTCATCGTCTAAGTAGAATGTGACAATGTTTATCTCAACACTTCTTTTTTTTTTTAAATGAGGGTTTCTCGACTACGAGGTCTTTAGCGACGTGTCAAAATTGACTCTTCTATAACTGGTCTAGTAGTTGGGTCTCCTTTAGGTAGTTGATAACGTTTTTTTGTTGTTTCTTGCAGGTGTTTTCGTTTAATCCATATTTACTTCTTATGCTTTGGTATTTTCTGCATTTATGTAGTAGGTGCTGAGTGGTGATTTGTAGGTTGCAGGTGTTGCAGAAAGGAGGTTTCTGTTTTGGTTAGTAGGTATTCGTTTGTGATCTTGGAGTGTCCTATTCAAAACCTGGTCATAGCTATCCTTTCTTTTCTGCTTAAATTGTTATTTGGTATTTTTTGATAGAAATGGTGTGCCATGTCATGTATTTTGGCTCTATTTGTCGTAGTCCAAATTCTGTTCCATTCTTCTCTTTCCGCTTTGGTCGTTGAGGCTAGAAGGTCTTGGTGTGGGATTGGGATGTTGGTTTCTTTTGTTTGGTCGATTGTTGCTTCTTTCGCTAAGGAGTCGGCTTGTTCGTTTCCTTTGATTCCCTGGTGTAACGTAAATCCAGGTGATTATTATATGTTTGTGGTCATTAGTAAGTTCGGTATAGGTTTCCTGGATCATTTGTATGGCTTCGTTCTTTTTGTTGCTATTGATGTTGTTGTCGCGTTTATTGCAGTCAACGAATCCGTATAGATTACCGTTGATTGATATTTGTTTTCATGGATGTGCCGTAGTGCTTCAAGTATCACGTATGCTTCAGCTGTCAGGATGGATGTGTGTTTGGAGAGTCGTTGTTTTTTGGCGGAGTTTTCTGTGACTATTGCGAATCCTATTCCGTGTTTAGTTTTGGAGGCGTCTGTATATATCTTGTGGTAGTTTTGATAACCAGATCGGTGTTTGTTTCTGGCGTTTTTAATGTCCATAGGGCTATTTTTCCATGGTTGCGTTCGATAATAGGTGTTGAAGTGATTTCTGTTGTATTCGGATATTTTTTTAGTCTTGTACGGAATAGTGCCGGTAGTCTTGAGTTTCTGTTGTGGTGGTTTATTAGTCTGTCGGCAAAGGTGTTGTTGCATGTTGGGTTGTTCGGAGTTGACGCTATTTTTATAGCGTATCTTAGGCTTAGCTAATTTTCTTCTCTGTTCGAGGGTCATTTCCTTGGCTTCAAATAGTATGCTGGTTATTGGGCTTGTGCGGTAGCTTCCTGTGGCTAGTCTGAGTGCTGTGTTTTGGATAGGTTCTATTATTTTGATTATGTTAGGTTTGGCTGAATTGTATACTATTGATCCATAGTCCAGTTTGCTTCTTATTAGTGGTTGGTATGTTTTTAAGAGAATTTCTTGGTCTGCTCCCCAGCTATAGTGGGCAAGGGCCTTTATGATATTGATACGTTGGGAGCATACCTGTTTGACGGCTTTTAAGTGGGGGAGCCATGTCAGTTTTACATCTCAACACTTATTTTACCTCAAATACATATATTGGCGCGAAACGTACGAAAATGAAAATAATTCCAGACGCTGGGAGAAAGATAATTAACGATTAAAATAAAACACATAAATACAGAAACAATATAGTAATACATAAATACAGAAACACATAAATACAGAAACAATAATATAGTAATTGAAATAAATTTCTGGATTGATTTGGACGTTAAAAGTGGTTTATTTTAATACTCCGTCGATGTTAGATCTTTCGTGTCTTGGAAATAATAATTATAGTATATGGCTCGGTGATCTACCAGAGACTTTGAGTTAACTGATACTTTCTCTAACTAAATACCATCACGGCACGTTTCATAACCCTTAATCAATACGTAATTATCGTCTTCAGTCCACGTGATATATTATAGGTCAACGATAACTAACCCGATGCAAACTATCACTTATACGTGTAATTACAGTCAGAGACAATGACTCTATCTCAGATTTATTTGTGCGTCGAATATCTTGCAATAATAGTGTTTTAATTAAGAACTCTTCTACATTTTTAATGGTAATCGAGAAATCTACGAGTATTTGATTATATTGTTTGTGTTTAATTATAAAATATTTAACACATCAGTTGTTCAGTTGAGATGAGTATCATTGAGAAAAGGAAAATTGATTGAAAAATCATACTATGAAACGACAAATAAAAGAATTCTGTTGTTGATAGTTAACAAAATTATGACAGAATAAAAAATTGTAATTGCAATTTGTAGTTTGTAAAAATTCTACGTTTTAATGTTTAAAATTCAGTACTTAATTAAAAGAGATTGTATATTTTAATTGAGATCGAATTACGCTAAATATTTTAATACTTTATAATTAAGGATTTCGTAGAATGAAAAATACACTACCGGTGAACCTTCACTGCGCCGTATTTCATAAAAAGAAAGCTTATATTAAGTTTCGCCAAGTCAAAGTTAACGTGTTAGTAATTTAATAGAAATTTAGTCGCGGTGCTAATTGACGCTGAGTTGACAAAAAGGAGGAAACGTGGCACTCTCTAAATAAATCTCTGCAGCCGAAAGCAGAGCTGGCATGTCTGAGACAAACAGAGCTTTGTCACACAATGTGAAACGTCTACGCCCGCTGACGGAAGTGGAAATCAGTCGCTAATTATTTTACATTAAGAATTCTTCCTTTTCTTTATTTTTCATCTTGTTTCTCGGTTGTACCGTGCTTTAGGAAACACGTTAAACGAAACTTGAAAACATTCTTACCAAATTCTTCAATTTGAAGAATTCTCAACGATCGAGTTTCTTATTTTACATTTTGCAAATCCTTCCTGTTCCGCGAAACAGAGCGAGCGAGATTGAAATGCATTGTTGTTATAAAGTCGATATTCACGATCGACTGGACGCAAGCTTCATTTACAAAGGAAATTTACACCGCAGACGTCGTAAAGTCAAAATAAAGGAATTCGTCGAGCGAGTTTCGAGATGTTTATCCAGAGTTTAGCCGAGGATCTCCATTTTTACGTGTCGTTTTCAATGGGGGTAGACCGGTTCCCGGCTCGGCTATCATAACTGTAAAATATATCCACGCTTTGAAAGCAGAGCCCCCTCCCCATTTGAACTTATCTAACGAAAAGCATCGCTGGCGAAGAAGCTCGCGTGGATCAGCGATTTCCCCTCGGTTGAACTTCCCTCTGACCGAACTTGCTTCCCTCGTAATCGACGATGAAAATTTCGTCGCTCAAGGCCACCGGGATATCCACCTACGTACAAAGTCACGTCACAGGTGTGATTTTCACTTTCAGGAGCCTCGATTAACTATGCAGGCTTACGACGCGTTACTGCTATTTCCCGAGGAAACTCGTACCTCTTTGTGTGATACTACCTTAACCCTTAACTGGCACGAGGTTAGTTAATTAGATCATGGATCTAATATAGCCACATAACCTACATAATTATTTTTTTATACGTATATATAGGTATATATTTAGCGGCTTATACTTCGTGGTTACCTTCTTTTATGGTTTATGTTGTGCGTGTTGAAACACCTGTTTGAAAATTTCATTATCAGGTAATATAATTTAGCATAATTTGAACACAGTGTGAAAATCGTGTCACCTGTCTATTTTATATACGATATATGTTATAATATTACGACTGTAAATATATGTATTTTTAACTAAATATAATTTTTAACTAAATAATATATATTTAGTTAAAAATTATGCACAACATGAGTAGATATATATATACGTTGTAAGTGTAAGAAATGCTAGGTCATTGACTGTTCGTGATTTTTTCGAAACTATAATAATCGTGCACTATTTTAACTTGTGTACACATTTGTTTAAAATATAATCGTAACAACTATGTGTTCATTACAGTGCTGACGAATTCATAGAATAGTTTATGCATAATACATTCACAAAAATGTATCGACAAGCATATAAATATTTTTGCGAGCCATTTATATTTAATGAACACGTAGAAATTTAATTTGGTGTCTTTTTGCATAATCCTGCCATTTATTTATTGATTTTGCTTCGGGATCATTCTAAATAAAAAATTGCCCCGTATATCGTGAATGTATAAAATTCTTGTATGCGAGTTCGGGGAATTTTCATTTAATAACGGTTGAAATTCTATTCAAAAGTTGAAATATTTCTCTTTGAAAATCGAAAAGAAGTACTTAATTTGTGCTCGTAAAGTTCAACGACACGAAGGCAATTAATTTCTAGATCTTCCGGTACGTCAGAATTACTACGCAAACAAGCATCAAAATGTCACGTTGCAAAATGTACGTACCATTTGGAGGAAAAATACGACGAGTCTGCAAATTCTTAAGCCATTCGCCTTTGATCAGTCTCCAGCTCCGTTTGAAAAGCAAGGAAAAAGCAGAGGGGATTACGGTGCTCGTTTCGCGAACGATCTCAATGGAATCCTCATCGATAACCCGAGAGAACCCGAATTTGACAAACTTCCAGCGGCCGCCGCGCTTTTTGTCTCCGACTAAAATCGAACGACCGGGAAGGAGAGAAAAAAAAGAAAGAAAGAAAGAAAGAAAAGAAAAGAAAAAGAGGAGGAGATCACCTATCGTATTTTAAGAGAAAGGGAGCAACTCGCCGAGGAAAAGTTTTCGCAAACGTAGCCGAGTTTCCACTTTCACGCGTGCCTCTCGCGAAGAGAGAGAGAGAGAGAAGCGTAAGCGGAAGTTGGTTGGATCGTTCGACTTTTAAACTCAAGAAAGGGTAATGGAAGAGCCACGGTGAACAGAGCGCCACGTTTGCTTGCCTTTTCGACGTTTCCAGCTGGTTTTCTCGTTGTTTGCGAAATCCTTTCGCGATCGCGTTGCCGAAATGCGTTCATCCGACTGGTTTATTAAAGTAAGAAACTAAACCCGCTCGTAAACTTTGAACGATATAGGTTTTCCATGTTGTTAAAAAATTGATTTTTAATAGAACATTTTGAAATTTTATTAATTACACTATATCTGCGATTATATATTTTATTAATTACACTATATTTGCGATTATATGTTTTATTAATTACACTATATTTGCGATTATATATATTAGTAAAATTGGTATTGGTCATGACTGTGTTGGTAAAATTTAGAGTCAGTCAGAAAATGTATATTTATCGCGAGTCTAATCAACAGTTTCATTTACATAAATTATTAATTTACATAAATTAATAATATATATAATTATTATATATTAATATATATAATTTGTTAGATAATATGTTTCAAATGAAATAACGTCACGATTTTAATGTCACTTTAATATTCAGACATTTAAATGACACTCGTAAAAATGATCGTTACAAAACGAGTTTCTACGAACTGCATAAACGTGCGAACGATCGTCTCAAAAATGGTATATTAATATAACTTTTAATTATCTTGCAAGAAGGATTTTTATAATGATAACAATTACAAAACGAATTTTTAAAAAGTCCATAAAGAAATGAAATTAAAAACAACATCGCAAAGATAATGTTCTGTTAGTATAATGATATTTGCATATGCACAGTGTATACGTATCATCAAATAACTCGAAACTTCGTTAAATTTTCATATTATCAAGTAAACCTTACTCCTGTCATGTTACAGTGCGTTTCGCAAACCAGTCATTTTTAAAGTATTCAGCCCAGAACAGAGTTTAAAAGCGAGCAGCATTTTCGTAATTTCGTGCTTTACTGCAGTTGCTAACATTGTTTACATAATTTAACGAAACTGAATCTCGGTCCTGCCTTTCGAAAATACGAAAGAATATTCAATGAAAAATGTTTCATGTTTCCAGAGAGTCGTCGAAACAGATACCTGTCACTTTAGTTGAAAAATTATGCAGTTACAATCTTGAAATTTCGTTTAAAGCAAGAACGATGTTAATTACGCAAGCATAATCTCGAGAAATTCATTCAAAGCCGCAGTTTATTAATCCATTAGGAGTCGAGGCTGCTTTCAACGCAACGTTTAATTTGCAACTTTTTCTCGATAACTTTACTTGATTTGAACTTAATTCAACATTTAATTTGCAATTTCTTTTCCGTCAGTGTTTCGTCAACGTTTCTCGCTGTCGTTCGTCTTCGATTGATTTATTTCAATAAAGTTATTTAATTTTATATTCAATATACGTTATGTTATGTTTGCACGGCAATTATAATTACCATGCACCAATAATTATTTTTCCAACAATTGTTAAATATTTTCAACAGTCTTATTTAATAATACTATAATTCTATTAGTACAACTTCGATAGAATTATTAGAATATTATTTAATAATATTATAATTCCATTAGTACAAGTTTAATAGAATTATTTAATACTGTTGAAAATAACTTACGATGAGTCTTTTTTTAGGATAACTGTCAAATTTATTACTCTAATCATTAAAAATTTGAGAAAATTTAAATTTTAAATTTCTTTCAAAGTTGACTACTGCCTATGACCAATAATATTTTCTAATCTCATTCTAAAATTTTTGTAAAATTCGACGAAATGAGATCGTTGAAATTAGACCTTATTGCTTGATCATTATATCGAATCTTTACTTTGAACACTGAGACTACCTAATCACGCCTAATCACGCATATAACTTGCACGACATAGTGTGTAACAATTTTTAACAAAGCTTTTATCTACAAAGCTGAACGATTATTTAAGTTCAGACAGTTCGGACAGACAGATTTAAATTTATTTGAAATATACAGAGATTTAAAGCTTCGAACAGCTTCCGAGCCGGCGCGGTTCGTAATCTCTCGCCGAGAATTTTATTAAACCAACGAGAGAGAGAGAGAGTTAATAACGGGAAGAAGAGCATAAATAATGGGAAGAAGGAGGCGAATTTATCGTCTCGGTTGATGCGAAATTATTCAGAGTGCGGAGGATACGTTTCTATGCATGTTTGATCGGCTCGGATGGAAAGTTTGCCGGTGTACAGAGGAAGATTTCCAGAACTGCCACGAGTGTTCCTCGTGTATATTCGTTCCCCCGATGTATCGGCGCGGAGTTTTAACATCGGCCATCCGACCGGCGTAAAGAAATTTTGTTGCGTAACACTGCGACGGGAAACTCGCGCGGACGTTTAGAAAGCAGCCGGCTTGGCAAACATATTTCGAAAAGAAGTTGGAGCTGAAATTCGGGAAGGAAACGTATACGGATCGAACAAGTTTACGACAAGCTTCCCCTCTTGCATCGTCTAACGTAAGTACATACGTAACGTGTCGAATCGGCGAGAAATGACTTCTTGTCGCGTGGAATGGCAATTTCGTAAAGACGTGAAATAAACATGATCGCGAAACAAATCGTATTGGCTTTACAATCACTAGCTACGTCAGTAGGGTAATATTTTATTGAAATAGCGTTAAAATAATTATTAATGTAAATTATTGTAATGTATTGTATAATGTATAGTGTGGTATGTCGGATTTATTATATAATATATTAATATAAGACAAGTATAGTACAGTGTGGTAGAAAAATAATGAGACACTGTTATTGAAAGATTGTACAAAAAAATATTGCGTGTTAAAAGAAGGACTTATGATGTTTTTAAAACAAGACATTCAACGTTAAATCGTGCATACTGATAAGAACTCCGTCGTATTTTGTTTAAACTTGGGACACTATTTAATTTTTCACCACTTGCGCGGGCAGCTGGTTCGCGGACCATAACGAGTGACCAAACCGTGATACAATGATTCCTCGCTTTCTTTTTGAACTACGTCGGCATGATATCACTGGGTAGAAATTATTAAGAATTAATAAATTTATTACTCGTTTTGCCTGGATTATACTTAAGTATACTTTTAAACTGAGAAAATATTGCAATTTTCGCAAAAAATTCTCGACTTGCGTGATACGTCATTCTAGACACAAGAGGTTAAAGAAACGTAAATGATTGGGAAAAAGCAACAAGATTAATCGCCGGGATACTACCATCAATTGGTTATTTAATAAAATTAAGATGTGGTTACAATTTGTACTGAAAATTTATAAATACCGTTTCACATGTAAATGAATTCCTTCAATCTCTCGATATAATTATTGACTCTGATTCATTCATCCAGGACGCAGATGAAAATTCCAAAGCTTCAGTCCGGTTCATATCCATTCGTTAAAAAAAAAAAAAAAGGGAAATTTTAATATCGAGTAGCTTTATTTACGGTTTCCGGTAAACAGGATTATTAATTTCTGCTTCACGGTGATGGATATTGCGAAGGATATTTGTACAATTTTATATTTCCATTGCCGTCCTTTACTTCCAACATCCGCGAGAAACGACGGGCCGATCATTTTCAGATTTTTTCCCCGATTTTAATATCATGTTTTTCAATGCATGTATTCGATACGGTAGTTTTCATATTAATTCCCGACGTTGCAGCAGGAAGCAGAAGAAGGTAAATTGAATTGAAAGCAATGCTTTTCTTTTCTTTTCTTTTCTTTCCTTTCCTTTCCCAAAGGAAACATTTTGGTTAGCAAGATGCTGATATTTTTGGCTTCCGTTCTGATTGATTCACCAACTACATACTCCCTAGTTTTTAACAGGACGCGCGAGTTTTTATTTTAAACGTAACGTGCGTGCGCGGAATGAAATCCTGTACGTTAATCACATGTACATACATACGTGCGATCACAAAGAACTTGTCAACTTTTAAAGAATTATTTATAGGATGTAAATTGAAATGTTAAACGAGTTTTTCCTTGAAGTCGCTCTTTAAAAAATTATTCAAATATTAAGATAGAAGGGAGAGATGCAAGTAATAAAATATCAAACTCTTTATATAATTTTAAAACAGCTTGAAGAAAAAGAGAGAAAGCATACATATTGAAATAATCCTGTGTTCGTACAATCTGACGACATGCAAAAATTAGTTGGAAACGAACAGTTTTTTTCATTTAGGAGTTCAGTTTTTCAATAAAATCGTGTTTGATGGAATCGAGTAATCGATAAAGGGTTATTTCACGTGCGAAAGTAACTGAGAAACGTGGAATGAAAATTTTGTCGTAAGACACTTTATCTATTAAATTTAGAGAAAATTAAATTCAAACCAGTATTTCGTTTACTTACAAAAGAATAAGATTGTCAATTAATTATAGCTATTTACTCCAACTTAAAAACCTAGAGAGTAATAATCGTTACAAATCTATCATCATGATATCTTTGTTACATAATAATAATTAATAATACCATAGTATATATAATAATATAAATAATAAGTAAATAATATAACAATTATAATAATACATAATAATGTTCGAGAAAACGACGATTTCAAATGTTACTGTTATTATGTTAATTTATAATTGCAGGACATTTAGGACATCACTGTACAATAATAAATATAGCGATAAATGATATAATAATTATAACATTGCTGGTGGTGAATATTTAGAATATTACTATGTAATTCTCTGTTCCAAAAAAAAAAAAAAAGCGAAATGTTGTTGCACATTGTCGTTTGCCCAATTTGCACAAGCATCTTGCAACAGCCGGTGAAATACGCAAATGTACTTTCGTAACAGGCTTACCGGTAAATTCAGTTTTGTCGAAAACGAAGAGCTTTCCACATTCTCTGCTCGCCAAGTTCAACTAACTCGCAGTAATTTCACGTGAATTTTAATACGATCTTTAGCGAAGATCTATCCGCGCTTTACAGGGGTGAGGGGAAACTGGAATCGAGTTTAGTTTATCAGAGTTTAAAGTTTCGTTGCCCTGTTCTGCTGCCGGACTGACTCTGCTGCAACAGTTATCACTCGTTGGCCACCATGTTTACAAATTTCTCAATTTTTGCCGCGCTGGATTTACGAGTTTATTACTCGCAGCAAACTTCCTTGGAAACTAAGCTAATTTCACTAGAAAGTTACCGCTGAAGGGCACTGTCCCAGTTTCTATCAGCTTAAGAAATCACCTCGCTGGAAACTCGGAATGAGTTCGTCAAACTAATAAGGAATCCTCCGAAAAATCGTGTAATATTTTTTTTTTTTCTTTTCTTTTCCCTGTGACAAATGTGAACTTTCGCGCGTGTTTTTTTACTCTCTTTCGTCGCGAGATTAATTGAAACTACGACTGTAGATATTTGCACAGAAATATCTTGGGCATCGTTCGAATAAAATATTCGGGAAAGATAGATCGTTATTTAATAATGGATTATTTGATTATTTGGCTATCGAATAAAATAATTTTTCACTTCATTTTGTATTTTAACGCAGATTTTTTTTTTTTTTCTATAAATCACAACTGGCTTTGTGCTGCGATACGCTCTTTTGATTTCACGATAGATCTCTAAACGTTTCGATCTCTTTACAATTCGCTTTCCTTTTTTTTTTTTTCCTTTCACCGAACAATTCTGCGACATTCTGTGAATTGTTATCGCGTGCCGGTACAGGACTCGTAATCTAGTTTTGCACGTACGCGAGTACGTTTGAAATTCGAGGGTCTCGAATAATTCCTTCGAATGTTTTGAAAGAAAAGAACCTGGTAAGCGTTAAGTCTGGTTCTCTATGCACATATGTATTTCATCTAGCAACATTTATTTAATCAGTGATAACAAATTGTCGGGAACTTAATATCCCATGTGCCAGTTAATTTAAACGAGGTTATCCCCCCTGGTTAGTGTTTATAAACGTTTTCGAAATTGCGCGAATGTTAATATTTAAGAAATTGAGTATACTGGAGGCAGCTGCGATTGCAGTGTCAAATAATAAAATAACAAAGTCACACAGTGTGACGTGAAATTTTTCAGAAATAAGAAAGAGAGTTACTTAACTTCAAATTGTTGGAAAAATTTTCGACACTGATGAAATATAATCGATAATTCGTGAAAGAGAAAGCCGTGTCTATGAGAAATCTGTATGCGTGATATTTTTGACCTGTAGAAACCTTAACGAGTCAGTATGTCATTTAAATCTCAATACGTCATCGCTTATATTTGCAATCACTATAAGAGCCAATCCCATTTGTTCCTGGATTATTCGTATAGAATTTTTTCATTCAGAGTCGAACAAAACGGTGATAAAAAGAATTACACAGTGAGATTGCAAATCTAAATTTAGTAGGTAAATTTAGTCTCGACAAAAATTTTTCAGTGCCCCTGGGGAAAAGAATTTTGAATTTGCAAAATTTTCGAAACGAGAAACTGCGTTTATTTTCCGTACCTGTAGAAAATAATGTAAAATAGTTCACAGAAAAAGATGAAAGTAAAAACTTGACGCTTTAAAATGTGCTCTGACAAACTTTGTCATGAGGTAACAACACTTTGAAAATTTAGCAACTCTTTGCTAAATTTTGCTCAGTTTGGATTGAAAAATTTTCCCTGCAAGATTCTTTTCCTCTTCGATTATTATTAAATTTGTATGCGGAAAGAAACTGTCGATAAAGAAAATAATCCTTTGCAAAGGAAAATTTTATTTACACTTAAAAGTCTTGGTACATTCTTCATTACTAATACTCTAAATTAATACTGATGGTGACAATTATTATTATTATTAATACAGACGATGAAATTTCAGATTAAATTAATTATATAAGATTAGAATAGATTAAATATATATCTTACAATACAATTATTAATACGTTAACGATTTAAAAATTCTTTCTTACAAAATTGCCTGCAAGAGAGCTGCAACTATTATATTTATTAAATCTTCGTACTTTCGAGAAAGATTGTACATCGCTATCGATAAGAATTCAACCGACGAGAAAATACGTAAATCTGTCGCGCTAAAGAGGGGCAAACGAAATCGCGACGGCGTATAGTCACATTTTACCAGGAAGTAAATACTTCCCCCGACCCAACCGGTGGCGCGATGAATCCGAAAGTGAATTTTCGCGAGGGTTGGCGAAAGGTGCGAAATGTAAAACGCGTTTTGCATCGTTAAAAGGGCTCGCGTGTCGCGAGCGCACGCCGGGCCGAGCGGAATCATGTAATTAGAAATCCGCCGGCGGGAAATTCAGGAAAGGCGGAGGCTGAAAAGATGATCAACGGGCCGGAAACGCAGCGACTTGGCGGGCGCAAATTGTTGTTCGTTTCTCGTCAAAGCGAGGGAAGCACCTCGCTTTCAAAGCTACCATCGCGCTTACGAGAGCAGTTTCTAGTAAATACACGCTGCTTGCTTTAATAAAGCTGCGGATCCTTGATCACGAAAACACTCGACCATCTGAATAGGCGAAGCAAGTTGAGGTTGCGCCAATGTTACCCCGGGGTTCAGCCTCTTTAAAGGGTTCGGTTAATTGTTTCCTTCTTCTTCTTCTTCTTCTTCTCTCTTTCTTTCTTAGTTTAGGTCAGAAAATGATGCCAATCTTCTATTTTTATTTAATTACAAGCTGCTGGCGTTGATTGGCGTTGAATTGTCATTAATTCGTCATTTTAAGAAAGAGAAAGAAAGGACATAATAACAGTGATAACGAAACGCTGTCGACAGTTTAAATTGTTCCGATTTTTTTTAAAAGAAAATCACACAACAATAATAATGGCGTTGATCGGCGTTGAATTGTCATTAATTCGTCATTTTAAGAAAGAAAAAGAAAGTACACGGCGAAAGGACATAATAACAGTGATAACGAAACACTGTCGACAGTTTAAATTGTTCCGATTTTTTTTAAAAGAAAATCACACAACAATAATAATGGCGTCGATCGGCGTTGAATTGTCATTAATTCGTCATTTTAAGAAAGAGAAAGAAATCACACGGCGAAAGGACATAATAACAGTGATAATCGAAACACTGTCGACAGTTTAAATTGTTCCGATTTTTTTTAAAAGAAAATCACACATCAATAATAATAGTAATAATACAACGTGCCAGTAGAAAAGAAAAATGACCGCGTAATAATTTAATTTCAACGACGTTTCAACAACGCGCAACAAAAAGTTGGCCTAGCATCTTCCGATTTTTCCTCAGCCAGGATTCGCGACCAGAGGAAAGGGGGACGTCGGTTCGACGTTTTATTCAGTGTTTTATCGGACACGAATTAGCCTTTCTTCGTGCTAATGTCCCCCTCCCTCTCCCCCCTCCCTAAAGAATGGCTGCATTAATGGTTTTTAGCCTCGGTGGCGCGGAATTAACGAGCAAGTGACAGAAAACTTTCGCCACGTTCCCTTTTCGACCGGGCTTTTCCATTCAGTCTTTGCTCGCTTCGATCACGCTTCTTTAACGTTATTGTTCCCGGCTGAATTTTTAATATTAATGGCCGTCATCGGCCGTGTGGTTACTTGGGTAGGGGAAGGGAATGGGGAGGGGGAGGGAGTTAAGAACGATTCGAAACGACTGTGATTTAAAAGGGCCAACGTCAAGACACGGCTCGTGTCACACGAACCGTGCATTAAGGGCGAATTTGAATTTAAGATGACCTCGAGGGCTCTTTGCGAGGCCGATTCTTATTTTTGTCTATGTCTATGTCGGGGGTAGCTCGTTAAGGCGGGCCTCTTTAACGTCATACTCCGATCCTAATGTTTTGCAACGTCGGTGGCTCGTTTCTACTCGACATCGATTCCTTTTTCGTTCGTTTTGTGCTTCTCTTCCCCCTGCCACTTTGCTCGTTCGTCCTCGGTCGGAAGGCAAGTTGTAAGTTCGAAGTAAGAGGAAATTACGGTTCCTTGATTTGAAAGACTTGCCCAATAAATACAAAAATTTGCTTTCTAATGCTAAATTACTTACGAATGTATTCGAGCACTTACGTTTCTAAAGTTTCATTAACATTGCAACAATCGTTATATATTATGTGCAAGTTACACGTATTGTTATACAAAACAGACTCTTTGTCTCGACTTTGAAAATGTATATATAGAGATATAGACAATATTGTTTGATACACACATGCATTTCATAGAGATTCGAAAAGTGTTTAAACAGTCACAATCTATTCTGCCAATAAGCCTCAATGCACACGCATGAATATGATATGATAATGAATATTATAATATATTCACCTAATGAATATTCAGTATATATATATATATATGTATGTATGTTCAATGAAACCTGTAGCACTTGTTCTGCACTTAAAATAGTTATTTATGCTCAATATTAATCTTTTTGCCGATTGATCTTCTGTGCACAATTATTTAGCAAAATTTCGAAATCTATTTTACACAACACATGTTGTTACAATATATAGAGGAAAAAATTCTTTCATCACCAGTTGAGAGGAAATTTTTAGATCGGGTCAGCGTAATGTCCAATCGCGAAAACCAAATAAATAAAAGAGAACTTTCAGCCAAATGGGATTCGTTGGCAGCGTGTCAAATTTTCAAATTGCTCCCCGGCAAAAGACGGAAAATGAGTCTTTTCATCCCTCGGTGGCATTCACGCGAAATAACAGCGACCTTCAGGCGTAATGTGTAATTTCAGTTTTCCCCGAAAAAAGTTTCATGTTAATTCAACAGGAACAAACGTCACGACTATTATTATTCCGTGTTCGCTTAATTGGCAAGAAACTATTGTGGAAATGTAAATTAGTAATTTTCAATGCTCGAACGGTGACGGTGAATAGTGATAGCGAAGTGGTCTATAGCGTCAGTAATATGTTACTTAACAACGTATTAGCGAGCCATTTTCAATTAAATCGAATACGTGGAAATGTTTAACACTTTGGCTCGTGTGGCAACGACACATCGGGTATCCGATTTTAATCTCAGTGAATACAGCGGATCAAAGATGTATTGGCACACCTATTTTTGGCAAAAACAAATTAACACATTAACAGTGTCATTAACAGTATTCCAATAACAATATTTCCAGTTAACAATATTTCCATAAATAGTTTGCTACGTACAAAAGTGATGTGCAATGATATTATATATACAATAATGATACAAATGATATAAAAATTCGAGAATCAAAAACTAGGTGTGTCCATACTCTGTATCGCTGGTAAATTATTCGTATAATTTTTAATTAAACACTGGTCGACCTCGTTTCTTTTAAAATAAAATAAAGGCAGAAAACAAAGTGTTCCTTCTGGAGTAAAATTTTTGAAAACTGTTTGTCTCGTTGTATCTGTAAAAGAATTGCTGTTACGAAAGATGAAGCTGTGGAAAATTCTTTAATCGACGAAATTTGTTGTCGTTCGTATTGTTAATTCGCGTTCAAATCGTACACCCTATTTGTACATACACACCGAGCTAGCATAATTCATATTACAGCATAGCGTAACGCCATTCATCCCATTATGCAAAAGGTGCCCATTGATATTGCGGCCTTATTACCAGCCACGAAGTTGCAATTCACGTATTGAAACTTGAACTGTTGCTTTTTGCAAGGATAATTCTTCTTCTATAACACGTATTATGAAAAACTAACGTGAAATTGTTATTAATATCATTTGATATATGCGCGTATAGTGCGAAATTAGTAATCGTTGATTAATAATTTCTGACTGGTTAATCGAAAATTATAATTCTCTTGAAAACCGTATGCGAAATTTAATCCTTATCGGGAATAGTGGTACGTGTGTATACATATTACATTATGCAATATTGCTTTAACTAGAATAACAGAGATATTGATAATAATTAAATTATGATACTAGATGTACCTCGAATGCTAAGCCCTCTCGAACAAAATCATATAATAACATTTGAACAGTGTAACAAACGTGTTTCGGTTGTGCGATAAATCATTGATATTATAGGAAGCAGTGTTAAAGAATTTTCAAAGACGATTAAAATTCAAAGGGATTTGGGAAAATTTTATATTCGATAATAGATATAGATATGCGATATATCAAGCGAACATCACGACTTAAAAGCCTAATATTCATTCAATAATTAATGTTAGTAATATCATTGAAATGAATAACAACAAAGTTAACATGTAACTATATAAAATGAAAAAGTTAATGGACTCAATGTGGTTTATATTTCGAATTTTAAAAATTTCTCTCCGTAGAATTTCGAATTTCCCGCGAATAGTGTCATTCGCATTAATCTCTCTTGTGCTAAAAAAAAAAAAAAAAAAAAAAAAACAGAGTTAAAAAAAAGGCCTCGGCAAGCGTCACAATATTAATTAATATTAAAACGATAATATTAAAAACGATTGATATTAATTAACGATAGCTTCGGAACGAAAACGCAAGTACAAGTAAATTAGTGATAGTCGGAAATCGATAGTCTATGCGATCCATATGTGAAACGAAGCAGGTGTCGGGGGGAACGAACGATTTATCGAACGATCTCCAATGATTCCAGAGTCAACGAGCGACGTCACGGAAGGTGTTTACGCCGGCGAGCGTGCCCGATTGGTTTACGGGGTGTTCACCACCCCGGTAAACTCGATCGGTGGCTCGGCCGTTTGCGCGTTCTCCATGAAGAACGTCCTCGAAGTCTTCCAGGGTGCGTTCAAGGAACAGGAGACCATAAACAGCAATTGGCTGCGAGTACTTCCGGAGAAGGTGCCGGAGCCTAGGCCCGGTGCATGCGTGAACGACTCCAGGACACTTCCAGACGTGACCGTAAACTTCGTGAAAGCGCACCCACTCATGGACGACGCGGTCCAATCTTTCTTTGCATTACCTGTGATAACCAAAGTCAGCTTCAAGTAAGTGCCAAGCTTCTTCCTTAATTGTTCGAGGCGATTCCCGGACTCGATCCTTGGAATTTTGTCTTTAACCACTTGCGCTGGCAACTGATTGCGCGGACCGTAACGAGTGACCAACGTGACGGGTACGCAACAATTCGCCGCTTTCTTTTTGAACTCGTCGGTATGACATCACTGGATTAGAAATTATCGAGAAGCAATAAATTTATTACTTGATTTGCCTGGGTTATACCTAAATATACTTAAAACTGAGGAAATATTGCAATTTCGGGGCAAAAAGTTCTCGCGAAAACCAGCGCAAGAAGTTAATTTCAGTTTTAAGCCTAGTCCTCCGACTTAATTTTTACTTTGATGATGTTGAAATTGATGCTCGTAGTGGAAAAATAAATTTGGAAATTTTTTTAGAGTAAATTAAATTTTTATTATATTTATATTTTATATTTATATTATTATATTTATATTTTATATAAATTGTGTATAACTCAGATGATGATGTTCAATCTTTGAATCGCGATTTTACGCTTTTTCAATTATTTTATAAACTGTGACACATATTAGAAAGATACGTAAACGTTCGATACTCTAATGTCCATTTATACAAATATCCACAGACGCAATTAAAATTCTACAGAGTCGTTGACAATCCAATTAATAATGTCGTTCTACAGTTAACAATTTTTGTTCGTGAAAAATTGCTTATTATCTAACGAGAACGTACGTCAAGCCCAACGAAAATTTATTTGATCGCGGAATAATAAATAAATAATAAATAATCCGATTCAAAAGCCGATTATTCTATGCGTTTATGTATGTATGTCGTTGGATAAATGCTACGCCTGTGTTAACACGATCTACAATGTTTATTTGAGTTTAAACTTTAGAGGATGTACATTTTATCCGTTTGTTTCGCGGAGTTAATCGATTTGGCAAATGAACGGCTCATTTGTTATTTCGTTTCGTGATTTTCATTCCTTAACAGTTTATCTCGCGCGATAACTTTACTACGCCGGCTCACACGGTCGAACGAATAAACGTCTCTGCAATATAAATGAAAACGATTTTCACTGTACCGCGTTTCGTTCGTCCATATTCGCTGGTTTACGAAAGTCGTTCAAATCAGTTTGATTTTTCGTTCGAGCTGCTGCGATTGAAACTATATTTTTTTCTACGGTTAACGATGTTCCGTTGCGTTAGGTTCACTGATTCCGACGGGGACAGCGCCGCAATTTCAATTTCAACATTGAAACAGTTTGATTGTTTATTAAATATTTTGTTTAACTTCAAGTGGAAAAATGTTCCCCGAAATTTTGTCAACTGATTTAACAGGTTTACAAGCAAAGCGTGGCGTTACCCGCACAAAATTTCATTTTCTCGGGCCAGTTTCTCGTTTTGTTAACAAGATTCTCGGTAAATGATTACTCAACGAGTGTAGTGATAATTAGACTGCGGATTTTTATCCATTTGTAGAGAATTCTAAAGTGCAACGTTGCACGTTAATATGGAAAAATATATAAAATATCCAAATTACAATGATTTTTATATTTGATGGGTGAAACAATTTCCTATCAAGGTTAATATTGTCAAAACTATGAACTTGCATAAAAATTTATTATCGATTAATTTACTATTAATCATTTGTGTCTACAATATTTCGTACATGTGTCGCAGAAATTTGTGAAACTAGTCATTAATGTATAATTTTGTGCTTCTAAATTTCTCTCAAATAAAAATCAACAGTCTAATTATTAATACTTATAACTTATGCATTATATATATTTAGCTGTATGTTTGTTCAATATACACTTTAGCAAGGCGTTTGTTAGCGATAGAAGTCAAAAAGCAAACTAAACGGCAACTAATTTAATGTTTAAATCAAACATTACTTCGTAACAACTATAACAAGCAAGATTGCCAAATAAATGGAATAGCACAAAATAGGAACGAAGCTTGTTCGCGATATTCTCTCGTGCAATCACAGTTTATATAATCTCGTTGTTTCTAAATTATTTGACAATAATAATAATAATTATTATTATTTTAACGATTACTGCGGTTTAAATTCACATGCGATGATAGGTCAATAAATTTCTAAATTTGTAAATTGGTACCTAATGATAGTAACAGTAATAATGATTATAGTGAATAATTAATAATAATTGTTATTAAGTATTAATGTAGAAATTTCGGTAATTTATATCTATCTAAATAATAATTAATGATTTAATTTAAAAAGTATTATTATTATTATTATGGCACGAGGGGTAGCTCAATAATTATTTGCCTCTTTGAATTGTAATTGCTTGAATCCCAATAATTTAATAATTTACGATGATACAATATCACCAATTGTTAATGATTTTTCGTAATGATGTTGAAGGAAAAAATGATATATAATACACATATGGCATGAAGTCGGGAAAAATGACCTGTAGCAATTAATTAAAATTTTTTAAAAATGTATTGGCAAGTCGATCAAAGCTACAAATGATTGAAAATTTTAAATAGTACATGGAAATGTTATATAAGAGAATTTGTCGTTCAATTGTTACAAATAAATTGTTAGAAATGTTGGATAACGTTTAAACAGTCAAAATATTCAGGAATATTATTTTATATATTTATATATTTTATATTTTTATAAAATTATATATTTATATATTTTGTATATTTATAAAATTATATATTTATATATTTTGTATATTTATAAAATTATATATTTATATATTTTTAAAGTTATATATTTATATATTTTATATATTCATAAAATTATATATTTATATATTTTATATATTCATAAAATTAAATATTTATATATTTTATATGTTAATAAAGTTATATATTTTATTTTATATATTTTATATATTTATAAAATATCATAATTATATATTTTATTTTTTAATAATTATTTTTAATAATTATGTATTTTATTTTATATATTTTATATATTTATAAAATATTATAATTATATATTTTATTTTTTAATAATTATTTTTAATAATTATATATTTTATTTTACATATTTTATATATTATAAAAATTCACTAAAATTCTAAAATTTGCCCGATTGAATCGAAATGACACGTTCCAGTTACAGATTTACCAAAGTCGCCGTGGATTCCCAAGTGAAGGCGTTGGACGGCAAGGCCTACGACATCCTGTACGTCGGAACAGGTGAGTTCGTCGCGATTGTACAAAAGCCAAAGCGGCAGACAAAAGCCACCCGGATTTAATTGCAATAATTTCGTAATTAATGTTGCGTAGACGACGGCCGAGTTCTCAAAGCGCTCAATACACGCGCGCCTGACTCCGTGAGCAACGTTAGCCAGGTCATCGTCAGCGACGTTCAAGTACTCAAGTACGGTAAGTAGACCTCGAGAATTTTTAACCGATTATTTTTTCTTCTATTTTTTTCTTTTTTTTTTTTTTTTTTTTTACATCACTCAGCTCAGCGC
>NW_025110442.1:26542-51020 GCF_011392965.1 Frieseomelitta varia | reverse complement strand
GAGAGAGAGAGAGAGAGAGAGAGAGAGAGAGAGAGAGAGAGAGAGAGAGAGAGAGAGAGAGAGAGAGAGAGAGAGAAAGAAAAACGAATCGTCCAGGTACATAGGTGATTTCGTCGGCGGTCGGCGACGAATCGGTTGAAATTGAAATGAGCGCGAAGAAAAGAAACGAGCAATTCGGGTCGAGAAAACTGGAACGTCCACGTTCCGCCCACGCGTCTCTATCCGCGATCGATAGTAACACGTCGCTCAGACTATGTACACCGCTGGCATAATCAATACCGGCTGATATATCTGTAATAGGAGCGAAAGACAGCTGGCTGGCAAACGGTGAAAAAAAAAAAGAAGAAGAAAAAGAGAAAGAAGAAGAAGGGGGAGAGAAAGAGGAACAGTGATGATAGATCGTTGACGGACAAACAGACGATGTAACTTGTCGTTGAAAGTGGGGTTGACTAGTCGCGAAAATTGCGCGCATCCTGAGACTGGCTGCTTATTCACGTCGTTTTTTTTCTCGTGATTGCTCGTACGAGTCTCTTTCTCGTTGCTTCGTTTGAATATAGGGTAGCTTAAACGTTATCGAGAGGTATTATCTTCTTTTGAGATGTGGATTCTTTTTTTTTTTCTTTTCTTTTGGTAAGAAACGTGCGTTCCTTTTTTTGCAGACGTAGGTTTTTTGTTCTGGAGATGGTAAAAAATTACGTGGGAAACTTTGGGACTGGATTAACGAAAATGTTATAAATACATGCTATAATAAATATATTAGTGAGTAAAAGAAATATATATAAATATAAACTATTAAATTTATAATTGAAATTTATATATATATAATATTTTATATATATATAAACTATTAAAAGAAATATATAGAAATATAAACTATTAAATTTATAATTGAAATTTAAAAAAAATGATATGTACGAACGTTAAATTCAGAAAGTGGTAAAAATGGTAAAAATCGTGAGCCAGTTGAGCATAGACTCTAGGTTCGTCAGTATTAAATTTCAGCAGAACTGGAATAGATACGATGGAAGGTGAATTCTGAACGACGCTGTAGACGCGATTAATAAATTCACGATTAAACAGATTTTAATTAGTCATGCAACAAATCAACTTAATTGGAGCGTAACTTTTACGAGCGTACGAAAATTTGCAAGTATTGTTGCAAAGTATGAAAAGAGCTTAATTAAGATTAATTGCTCCGTTCGAATTACAAGCGCCGAACGAGCGGCAAAGTCCGCTCATTTTCAAAATCCTATAAACTTCGAAGCTCCTTCCACGGGGAAATTAATTCCTCGTTCGCACGTTCGCCCGTTTGCCCGTTTCATCGCGAGCGAAGATTAAAAATTCAAAAGTTCAAGTTTCTAAGCAACCATCGACCGACGATAAGTTTTACCGACTACAGGTAGATTCACAAGCAGCCACGCGTTTCTTATTATGAATATATGTGTCGATGATCGTTCAATCACGTCTCGACGTTTTTGTGAATGAAAAGGTACAACCAAGAAATGTGTATTTTCTAATGAAATATCATCGACTTATTCTTCTACACTTCCACTACACTTCTGAAATTAAATTAAAATCGATACACGTTTTAGAAAGAAAGATTTAATATGTTCTATTGTAAATTTAATAATATTTCCTACCTTCAAGTTAATTTGCGCGTCTTGATAATTGCAACAAGGTAGACGTATTAAATTCATAAATATATTCGATAAATGTTTCTTAATGGTTATTAAATCAGTTTGTACTCATCTCAAATTATTCCAATTAAACATTAACCAAATGCTTGAATTAAACATTTTATACAAAATTCGCATTAATTGTATTTATATTATTAATCATATTAAAAATACAGTCCATTATTCGGGACTAACATTCAAAAATCGAGAGTTTTCAATTTCTGAATTTTCATTCCTCACGATTCGGGATTTAATACTGATTCACACCGGTGTTTTTCACGCTAATTACTTACATAATAATACTGACATAATTATAATTAATATATTTATATAAAGACACGTAAAAATGTTATAAAATTTATTTCAAGACAGCTTAAGAGAACTTTAGTTGAGAAAAATGAAAGGAATAAGTGAGAAATTTAATATTTTACCAAAAATTTTATCGTTTCTTTTTTTTTTTTTTAATCTTCGTGGATAGTAATTGCGAAAAATCTATAGCCTTCAAATAATTTTCATTCGTTTGACAGAAAGTCTAAAGATGCAAAGATACATATTATCAAAATTAATCAGGTACTAGATATCAATTGAAACAAACTTCCACCTGGCTTTCATTTCTTTAATCGAATCGAATGAATTTGTACAAATTGCGTAATCTACGTTACGCAAGTGTCAAAACTGACAGAAACGTATTTCCTGGTTCGATCAAAAGATTTCCCATTTCTGGCAATTACGCAATTTACCACTTGAATCCACGGCGGAGTAGCTCACGTAACAATAATTAGATCCAACGAACGACAGCCGCGGCTATAAATTAATTCGGCAATTTCGCGGCTGTCAATTTACCCCTTTTGTTCAAACAACACCGCGGGAAACCGAGACACCACGCGCAAATACCATTGCAATCGGCCACGTTATTATTGTGGAGGCACGTACGCACACGTGGAATAATCGCTGGCCAACTTGCGTGGCTTCGCGATGTTGCTGCCTTACGTATTCATAATGCGCATCAATTATTCATCAGGCTCGCGAAGACTGAATGGGCCGCGAAGAAGAAAATCGCTTCGAATTTCCTGGCTTTCTCAGACGGACGCCGAGTTGGCTAAAGAAACCCGCGAGACGCGCCAAATCGTCTATCGTTGATTGTGTAATTTTCATTTTCTTTTTTTCTTCCCTTTCTCTTTTTTTTTTTTCAATTACAATCTCGATTAGCGTGTTGGAAATTTGCGGGGAAAGCTGCGCGATCCAATGAACAACGCGATGTAAATCCGGTGGTGGATTAGGAAGGGAATTAAAAATACCGATGGTTTTTTAATTGTGAAGTGAAATTTTCATTGGATAAAACTTTTCAAGGGGCGCGCGTTTAAAGGAGAGGAAGGATTTTCTTAAAATTGGAACTATGAAAGTGGTGGCAATTTCAATTAATTTGAGTTCTTTGCGAAATTAATTCATTTTTTTTTTTTTTTTTTTTGAGAGAGAGAGAGAGAGAGAATGAACAATGGACAATTTCTGTAACTTATTCTTTGCAAATTATACTTGGATAAGATACTCTTTTTTTTTTTTTTATAAATTATACTTTACAATTGGAGATCATAAAACCTCTCAATCGCGTGTGCATTTTATAATACATTATTAATACACAATATATTAACATTTTATGGATTTCCTTGTTGTTTAAAATATCATCCTATCAATTTACTTTCTAAAACTAAACACAGCACCCATCTTAATATTTTCGAGCGACTCTTGTTATTCTTATTAACGATATTAACATACCAAATTATATTAAATTATCTGGTTACTGAATTACCATATTATTTGATACGTTAAAACGATCATTCTATTTAGCAAACGCACGCGCTCCCCCAACCGCGTTTTGTCCAACCGCGCGCGCGGCTTCTAAAATTTAAAATCGCGATGAAATCTCCTCGCTCGGACTCGTGCGTGGCACTCCGATTAATCCGCGACACAACGAAACGCGAAACAGAGGCGGAACAAAGCAAATCGCGCTGCAGTTATCCGCGCTAAAGCCTGCAACAGATACCAGCCGCGCGTTCCATTCTCTCTCCATTCTCTGGAATTAAATTAAATCGAATCAAGGGAGAAGACGTGGTTCTTCGGCTGGCGGCGAGAGAGAAGGAGAGGCTTTATCTTTGTCTTTATCGAGGTTCACACGGTTTCCGTAACGGTGCTGAATTCCCCCGGGATCAGCGGTGGCAGACAAGCGCACCATGCAAATTCTGCCCGATGAACTCTTGGAATTCGACGAACAGCTTCCGCTGTTTTGATCGCCGGTTCGCAGAGCCCGCGTCGCATTTACATCCAAATAAGAGCGAGAAGAACCACGAAAAGAGGAGAGGGGGGGATTTCGCTCCTCGAAATTTCGAAAATTGCTGGTGAATCCTGTCGCTGATTAGACAGTAAGCTGCGGGGCGATTCCGATCACGTATTTTTCAGATGAGATTGCAGCGGGACGAGATGAGAAAGAGATGACTATCCGAGATGACTGATCAGAGTAGGTTGCGCGAGGCGTGACATTTCCGGAAAATATGCGAAACGTGACAGCGGCGTCTTCAATATTTTAAGAAAAGAGAGATCGACAGAATGAAGTGAAATTGGAGTTTGATTTAAGCAGCAAAGAATGTACATTTTACTGTTAAATAACGAGTAATATATATATATATATATATATATATATATATATATATATATATATATATATACTACTAGGGTAAATTAGAGCAATAAGACAAGAGAAACAAAAGGGCAATCTAGGATAAGCGGAAGAAGAGTTAGATAATACAATCGAGATTAAATTGTTGAGTATAGCATAAAAGTATAGTGTAGGTTAGTATTAAATTGTTAAGTATGGCACAAAAGTATAGGGTAGATAGAGTATATAACAGATATGAAGAGTGAAGAGCGAGAGTGAAAGAAACAGAGAGTATGAAAAGAAAAAAAGAGAAATGTAAACCAAATCCACTTTCATGGCTGTGAAACCGAAAAAATAAAATTATCTATCTATCTATCTATCTATATAATATACTACTAAATATAATATACTACTATAATAAAATTATCTATCTATCTATCTATATAATAAATTTATATAATATCTATATAATAAATTTACTATCTATTAATTAGTAAAATTTACTATCTACTAGATAATAAAATTATCTATCTATCTATATACTATATTACTAAAAATTATCTAACTATCTATATAATATACTACTAAACAGTAACACAAACTAAACTAACACTATTAAAAGTACGGTGTCTCTACATTTTCCGGCGTAACTTTAAAGTAAATTCTATGAGTAAAAATCAGAAAAAAAACGTCGTACGCTGGAAAATCCTTCGTGAAGTAACTACAACGAAAATTCGAAACAAGAATCGACAATATCCATTTACGTCAGTTCCGTTTCAAAGTGTTTATCCGTTTTTACGAATTACAGGCTTGACATCTATCAAAAGTTGAATTTATTACACTTCGAATTACCAGTTGACTCGCTTTCGTTTCGCTAAATTCGTTGTACTAATTTTTCACGCTAATTGTTGACTCTCGTGTGGTGAACCTTTCGTTTTAATACTCCTCGTGTAAAATTTGGTAACCTTCGAGACCAATTGGTCCTCGACCTGTTCATCTTTGTGAACAACCATTGACCTAGACGTTGCCTTAGTCGTTTTTGTCCAAGCAAAAACTTGTTACAGTGTTATTTCGTATTTTTGTTACAACTTCTCTAACGAAGAATTTTCAAGCATACTACGTTCACAGGATCGATGTTACGCCGGAGAAATAGTCGGGACACCTGTGTAATCCAAAATTTAGCAGTACATAAGTAAAATCTTATTTTCTGTGTCCCCCAGAGATCGGTAAATGAAATTGATATTACTCTATTTTAAAATGAGAGAAAGGAAAAAGATATTGAAATTATTATGTTTGCTTCGACTAAGTTGTTCGAATTCCAAACGTTCGAACCGAGAAGCATATTGGAAAGAAAGTGGAAGGCACGGAGCGTCGTCGTCGTTCCTTTTCCTATCTCGGTGTTTGCTATACGCGCCGATATTGATCAATCGTGTTCCATATCCAAACAGATACGCGCCGCTTGCGAAATTGCTTTACGCAGAATTGCAATGAGCAGAGCGGCGTACTTGAAATTTCTGTACGTACGTATAAGTACACTCTACCGTGGAAAGTAAACGAGACAGCCGCGGATGGCACTTTGCGAGCGTAAATTTTATTGACATGAATCGACGCGCGCGAAAGAAAATTATCTGTTTCACGCTCTCGCGAACATTTTTCGATGCGTATTTACCACGCAGAGCGATAATCAACTTTCGATGTATCTTCTATACTTTGTGCCGCTGTTTTCTCAACGAATGAAATACTCTTCACTTTCCTAACACTAGAAATATTTTTTTCATTCGGTAATTTTGTAGAACTACAACGATGAAAACTTGTTATATATATATATATAATATTTATTATACACACACACACACACACACATATATATATATATATATATATATATATATTTGTAGAGCTACTACAATGTTGAAAATTTGTTATATATATATTTTTACTTATATATATATATATTATATATATTTATTGTATATATTAATGTATAATAGACATATTATATCTATTATATTTTATCATTTATAATATTTATTATATATATATATATATATATATATATATATATATATATATATATTTGTAGAGATACTACAACATTGAAAATTTATTATACATATATTTTTACTTATATATATATATATATATTATATATATATTAATGTATAATAGATATATTATATCTATTATATTTTATCATTTATACATATATATATATTTTTTTTTACACTTCATTTACACGCTATATATATATATATTTTCACCTTTCTCTATATTTATTTCAATTTAAATAACGTAATTTATCATTCCGTTCTTTGATATACAAATTCCACGCTTCGATCAATAACCTCGCTATTGATCATTATTCAGAATCTCACCTGGAGTAAAATTTGTGGAAAAATTTAATTCGGAGGTAGGAGAAAAGAGATTGAAATACGCACGATTCGCAGATAAAAATGCAAATATATCACCTAGATGGGAAGGAAAATTTTATTCGATGTGCGAAAGAAGAGAAAGAGATTAAAGTAAAAGATCCGCAACGAAAAATGCAAATGTACGTCACCGATCAATCTATCTTTCGCGATCGGCGGTGTTCCACATTTTGATACGCGCGAGGATCGGCGGCTCGGTTACGAAATTGTCGCACGCAAGAATCGGGGCTCGACGACTTATCGAGGAATCGTCTAATGGAGTTCGCGAGATACGAGAGCGAGAGAAGAAGACAGAGAAGAAGATCGACGTACGGGGAAACCTGTGTTTGCATAACGAGTGTTCGCCGATAAATCAATCAATCCGCGAGGAAGGGAATCGTGAATCAAGGCGAAGCCTCGCGTCGAACGTTGAAACGTGATTTCGTTTCGTGGCTCGTTTCGATCATTTCTGAGGAGCGTTCATGTTAATTGGCCGCGAGATCGCTGACTGAATATTCACCGAACGTAATAAAAGGGGAGAGAAGCAAGAGCTGTTGAGCTAGAGTGGAACGGTAACGTCACGACGCACCGTTATATGCATTTATTCGTGAAATTAGATTGATACCCGTTTGGTCTGATAGAGGTGTTTAAGATGAATGATGCTTTGCAATTTGTTCAACGTCTTGAGAGATCGCGATGTAACGTATAATGATGAGGAAAGATATTGAAACTTTTCTTGCGAATTTGCAAAAGAGATGTTCTTTTATATAATAAATGTAATAATAATATATTATATATAATTATTTAATATATGTTATATAATATAATTATAATAAATTATAATTATATTGTTATATAATAAATATAATAATAATTTTATATAATAAAATTTATATTATAATTTTCTATATATATAAAGTTAAACTAACCTAAGTACACATTTATATATATATATGTATAATAATATATATATAAAATAACATTTAATAACAATAATATTTAAAATATATATAAAATATTGTAAAAAATATATATTATCATATTATATATATATATATATATATATATAATATATAATGAGATAAAATGCGTACGCATAATATATATACATATAAAATTATATGTATATATACATAATATGTATGTATAATTTTTTGTTGATATTATATCTTTTGAAATACACATTCATGAAAATTGTAACAATTTTCATTATTATACAATTTATATAGAACACCGATATTCATATTGGTCATTGAATGATTCTTACACCAATTTTAATTGCTACCTTGTTTTCTTATTTATTACTTATCGTACAGCTATTTAATGATGCGAGTGTTGATATTTTATACAAACTTCAGACTCGCACAAAATATCAACCGTATGTATGTATTTTACAATTTTAGACTGAGAATTCACAGTGAAACGTCATTTTTATAATCGGTATTTTTGCCTTCAGACGAGTGAATTCAATTGAATTCTCTGAAACTTTTCTTCTCGCGGGTAAAAGAAAAAAAAAAAAAAAAAAGAATAGAAGAAAAGAAGAAAATTCGATCACAAACTAACAGATAAATAATGGGGTCGATGTTCGATACGCAGTCGGAGATTTCTCTGTCGTGGACGAGATGAACGCGTGAGTTGAAGCTTTTCAAGGCAGAAGCGAACGTTTCCGCGTTGCGCGTTCTCTCTATACGGCAGATGCGAGCGAAAGGAACAGCCGAACGTGAAAGTTCATGTTTTATGACCGTGGCATTACGCCGTCTGTCCAACGTTGAAACGTTAACGATCGAAAACGTTTTCTCGTCTAAGCGACGATGATTCGACGTGTTTCGTGATCCGAGGGTTAGAAATGTCCCGGGGGCACGCACACGATTATTCA
This sequence comes from Frieseomelitta varia, assembly GCF_011392965.1. Lineage (NCBI taxonomy): Eukaryota > Metazoa > Arthropoda > Insecta > Hymenoptera > Apidae > Frieseomelitta > Frieseomelitta varia. The sequence continues at coordinate 42,410 of NW_025110442.1, read as the reverse complement.
CGAGGAAAGTCGAGAAACAAGCTCGATCCGAACGTCTATGAAATCCGCTTTCAAATTCGAAGTACAAATTCGCTTTTAAAAGTTCGAACTAAAATTGCGCCTACGTATTTTGCAAGGAAAATTACATCAAAGGAAAAAAGGACTCTTTCAAATCTCAAGAAACGATTATTCTGTCTAATTGACAAAATTGATGAAATTGACATCTAATTGGTAAAATTCCAAATATAAATCTACACGTATGATGAAACTACAAATATAAATCTTCACATATAACAAAACTAAGTATATAAATCTACATGTATAACAAAACTAAATATATAAATCTATATATATAACAAAACTAAAAATATAAATCAACACATATAACAAAACTAAAAATATAAATCTACATATATAACAAAACTAAATATATAAATCTACATATATAACAAAACTAAAAATATATATCTATATATATAACAAAACTACAAATATAAATCTACACATATAACAAAACTACAAATATAAATCTACATGTATAACAAAACTACAAATATGAATCTGCACATATAACAAAACTACAAATATGAATCTGCACATATAACAAAACTAAATACATAAATCTTCACATATAACAAAACTAAATATATAAATCTACATATATAACAAAACTAAAAATACAAATCTACACATGTAATAAAACTAAAAATACAAATCTACACATGTAATAAAACTACAAATATAAATCTATACATTCGACAAAGGAATATGAAGCTTCCTCGTCTCGAAAGTGCAGAAAACAGAACGTCAAAACGTCCTCGATTTGCAAAACTCAGCTGGCAAAAGCGTCACCGAAGAAATCTTACTTATCGAAAAAAAATCAACGAAAGGCCGTGAAACCTGAAGAGAACGATCGCGTACGTCTCAGCTCGGACTCGTTTTCCTGAACGTGGGTTCTTCTTCCTTCTCCGCTCGTAGGTCGGAGTAGAAAAAGCGAAGAGAGGTGACGCTCAAGGCAGCGAGCCACAAATCACTGTGATCGCTTCGCAAGAACGAGCGGAACGTCTTCTTCTTCTTCTTCTTCGTCGTCTTCAGTGACCACGAGAGAGAGAGAAAAAGAGAGAAAGAGAATGAAAAAATGGGAAGGAAAAGTCTGGCGCGGAGAGGCCTCACGAACAGCATTTTCTCGCCTTCGACTGAGAAGCTTAATTGTGCGGATACCGTTCTAACGAAGTTGCGGGAAGAAGTTAATAAACTCTGGCCGAGCAATCAACGCTCGTCCATCAGTTTAGCCGCGGCGTCGTGTAAAACCTTGCTCGCGAGTCGCGTCTCGTGGTGTGGTGCCTTGCTGTCTACTGTCGTCGTCGTCGTCGTCTTCGCTCGCTACGGGAAACGATTCGTTCGAATGATCTAAAGATGTCGACGCGAAAGTTGAGTGAAGAGCTTGGGGAACGCGAATATGGGAACGAAAGTGAGAAGCGTAGAAACGTTGGAGAAAGTTTTCGAACTGCAAGACGTGTGGATGCGATTTTCCGACGGTGAAGATGAGAATCACAGAAGAAAGTAGAAAAACGAAATAATTGGACGAAATGATTGGTGTTTCTTTCACTCTCCTGTTTTTATACTCGTTTATATGCTTCATTTTGTATGATTAAACGACGGGAGAGAATCATATCGGCAAGTTTCAAGGAGAGACTTCCCTCTTCAAGATCATCGTAACATTTCACAGTCGTGAAAAGAAATTACTCATCTAGAGTAAATGTTTAAATTTTGACAATTTAGTATCTAGTATTTTTGACAAGTATTGCTTGTATTTATCAAACGTTAATATAAAAATGTAAGTGAATGTTATAATATTTATTAAACACTTGATAAATATCAGTATTATATTAGATATAATTATTTAAAATTATACAATAATATACAATATTGTATATAATAATCTTTATATAATAAATATAATATTATGTATTATATTGTATATTATAATATATAATTATATTATGTTATAATTTTACAATATTTTATAATATATATAATATTATAATATATTACATAATATTTTATAATATATATAATATTATATAATATTTTATATAACAATATTTGTAATTACAATTAATTATAATACTAATATCTCACAGTTTAAGAAATTCCCGTTACAAATCACACCGTGCAAAAGAACCGAAGCAAGTATCGAAGAAAAACTTTCGATCGATGGGTGTACCATGCTATTCTTTTGCAGGAGGAAACCGCAAGCAACGCCAATCAGAGTAACTCTCCGCTTGAAAACGATCCAAAGCACACCGATCCCAACCCGATCGAGGTTATACACTATACGTCTATAAAAAATGGACGCGTTCGCGCGCGCGCCACTCCCCGATTGTTAATCGAAGACGCGATCGAACTACGAAAAAAACAAAACGATAGAGTCGAAGACACGATTCTCCGTTCGCTTAATTGCCGAGGTAATCTCTCCGAACAAACCACCGGCACGCTCGTGCAGTCGATCAACGACAAAGAGCTTCTTATTTTAGGGGGGAGGAGGAAGAGGGGAAGGAGGAGGTGGAGGCTAGCCCTCTATAATGTTGCACTTCCTACGAGACGTACCGACCACGTTTCTTTCTTCGTTTTCGTTCGCCGGAATGGCGCCACGCTCTTTCAACAATTCGCCACGATCCTCTCTCTCTCTCTTTCTCGATCCTCGTCTATTATATCTCGATCGAGCTCGAGCGTGCTTATTAACCTCCTTTAATCGTCGATCGTTCGTTAAACGTCGAGACGAGAGCGTGAAAGAAGAGACGTGGTTCCTCGAGACAATTCCTTCTTAGCCACCGTTAATTACCCCGCGGTCCATCCATTTCACGATCGGGTTCTAAGGGGATTCTAAATATTCTTTGAATGAAAATCAAGCCTCGTTCGATTTGGCGTGACTTCAGTTTTAAAGATAAAGAAAGTTGACGATCTGATTGATGTCCATCCATTTCACGATCGGGTTCCAAGGGGATTCTAAATATTCTTTGAATGAAAATCAAGCCTCGTTCGATTTGGCGTGACTTCAGTTTCAAAGATAAAGAAAGTTGAAGATCTTATTGATGTTCTATCGGGGGAAAAAAAAAAAAAAAAAAAAAATGAAGATATAGATAAATCGTTGTATTATCCGCGTCGCAAATTATGACGTCTCACGACTATGATTCAGTGATCATATCTGAAAATTATTCCCCGATAAAAGCAGCTGTTGCCTGTTTCTTTCAAGAATCTTAATTATCGTAATTTCACGAATGAGAGCTCGATCATGCGCAAACTGTAAAATATTTCCGCTCGTTTATTTCACTTACTTATATATTTTGAATATATCCTATTATATTTTATTTACAGGCTGTTACTACTTAAGCGTATCCGTAATCTCTAAACAAACGAATATTCAATCAAAATTAATGTAAATTCAACAAAATCGCATCAACGATCGACCTAACCCAAGAGATCCCAAAGGAATTAATTACTCACCACTCTGCTCTCCCCCTCGATCTCGATCCCTTTTGCTCCCACTGGCTCCAGAGCGAGACGACAACGCTTCACTTCACAATTCACCTTCCATCGGAAGACTCACTCGGTCGATAATACTCGATATTCTCACTTTTCAACACCAACGGAACGTTCACCGACTGGGCTTCCCCTCTTCGTTTCCCCGCCGGCAGATCTCCAGCATGGAGATCTCGAGCCCTAACGAGACCAGAATCGGTAGACAGACGCGCGTGATTAATCAAGCGGAACCCGCAGCGAGTTGTTATCGTGCCCCTCGTGCGGAACTGTATCGTCCAGGGCTGCGCGAGATAATGCTCGCCGTCTGCACGCTCGCGCGCCACGTCCCCGAAGCCCGGCGCGTCCGTTAAATCGTGTAGAAATCCAGGTTGTGGATGTGCACCGACCTGAAGCCGCGCAGCTCGCGTCCCTGACCCGCTCAACAGGCCGGCCTCGATGAATCACGCGACCGCGCGAAGATCTTCGATGTTCGGCAAAAAAAAAAAAAAAAAACAATCGACGAAAGCGATCGGATCAGACGTGCTGCAGAGTCAAAGGACAGGACTCGACTCCTCGAAATATTATTGGTCGAACAGGCTTGGCTGTTGGCAGCGACAGGTCAATTTTTTTTAGTGGATGCACTGGATTTAGGTGGTTACATTTATCTGTCTGTTGTTGGCTTTCTCGCTTGCGGAGCTTCTGTCACACTTTGCGAGCTTTCTCAAGTCTTTTAAGTCTTCTAGTCTTTCTAGAGCGCCGACACTTTCGTACACTGCCCGTGCAAGTAGTTGAAATTGCAATTTACACTTGAAATTTTTGTACAACGGCCTTAATTATTATCAAGGCCTCTCAATTATTGTTAAGGCTTTGATTATTATCGAGACCTCTTAATTATTTTATGCACTGTCCGAATTATCACGACTTGTTTTTTTGTTTTTAACTTTCGACGAATATCTGATATCACTCACTTTTTTGAAAAGTTTCATTAATCTTCAGAAACAGCGAGAATACATCTCTATTTATCAACACACAAAAGATCTTTGCTCTCGAAAGGAATTGAACGAATTTCGAAAAATTTATTTATTTATCACCGTGCGCGGTAACTCGACGTAGATAGGTAGAGCTTTCGTGCACGTTTTGCAAGCTTTTGTTTAATCCTGATTAAAACGGCGGAGCGTGTACTTGGCGAGGTCTTCGAATTCCTCTGCGTTATTATCTTCGATAATCTCGAGTCTATTGTTTTACCGTGAAAGCTCCCGGTATTCCTCCGGACCGATAAATCCCCTTCGTGGCCTTCGCGTTTGATCTCCGACGATGTTGCAGCCTTTGATTCCCAAAGTGGCTCGAGTTCGTTAGAGCCTTCCCGAAGAGATCGAAGAGATTCGTGATTGCGGTTGAACTTCTCCGGGCGATGTTTCGCTGAATTTCATCCACTTTTGGCGTTTGCTCGATCCCTCCGCTTCATCGATCTTTCATCGATGGAAGAGACTTAGACGTTTATGTCAACAACGCTGCAATTTGGAATTTTGTCTTTGTTGAAGCTTGAATGAAAACGTTTCGCGAGAGAGGGAAAAAAAAACAAAGAAACAAAACGTTGCTCGATCGACGCTCGATTTATAAAACGAATTCTAGTAATTCTCTACAAGTCAGATTTATAAGTCGGAAGGGTTTAATTCAATCGCGAGGCTTCGAGCCTGAATCCGTCGTCGGTATATATTTTCCTACAAATCGATTCTCCTGTATCACGCCGACGATATATTATTCGTTATCTTCGGAAATGTCAATACAGCTTATTATCAAGTTGCGCCTGCCACGTTACGAACGAACTAAGCCGGTGATTTATTCCACACGCCGCGATCCTCAATGCGACACTTTTCAAACCGGTTTCCTCGCCGGTTATCTCAATTCCCTCGCTAACCTAATTTTTTTCACCTCACGCTAACGACACGTCTCTTCGAGTGAAAAAGAAAAGGAGAGGCTAATTACTCGCTGGACAATCGAATTCTATCGTTAATCGATCGATCATGCGCTCCTGTTTGGACCCGTCTCGCAATCTCAATGATTAAAGATCAACGACGAGATTTATTTTCACTTTTCGAAATTTAGTAGGAAATTTCAAGGAACGATCGATCGATCAAGCTGCGTCTTAAGCTTGCTATCTTAAAATATCTTTCCTAACTCCTTAATTCAACAGGGGCAATGATCATCGTCGACTGATCTAATCTCGAAACGCTTCGTTCATCTACGGGATAAACAAGTCGTTCGAAATTGTCTAACCTCGAATTCAGAGCACTTCGATTCAGCGGAGAAACTTCGCGTCAAACGATTTAACCTTTCAATGCAAGTGCTTCCGCCTTTGAATTTCCATCCCTCGAAACCGTGAACTGGCCAATCTAACGCTTCTTTGGAACCAATCCCTCCCCCCCGTTCTACACTCGATTGGCCAGAGAGAACTCTCGTGGTAGAAGAACGCTCGATCGAAAGATCTCGTGTCCCCTGCTCTGAGATAACCAACCCGTGACGCCGTTCTATCGAGATTAGGGACCTGTTGATCCCTCTTCGAACGAGTTTCAACAGATCGAAAGTTCGTAATTCGTTCGAGGGCGGATCTCTTTGGTCGAACTTTGCCCAGCTATTCCGAACCTGCGATCGATTTGCTCGTCGCGGTTGGATTTTCGCGGACGAGAGACGACGGCTCTATTAGCAAACAGCTTCGAATCACGCTTTCAAGCGTGGAAACGGTCGAGGCGTCCAAATTTGGCCGTCCGAGTTGTCTCGTCCATCCAGATGTCCAAGTTGGACCTCGCGGCTCTCGAGTCTTCCTAGAAAGCGCTTCGCAATCCTCCACTGGCGCTCGATCCGACAAAATCCAAGCGCTATTGATCAATCCAAGTTCGCCGAGAAGACTCTTGATACTCGATCGGAACGATCAAGATTTTGCAACAACGTCGACCACGCTCACTGCCCGAATCTGTCGAATCGATTTGCTATTAAATTCCAAAGAATCTTCCAGACCGACACTCTGGTTCTATTCCTCTTATCACTTCAACGATGATCAACCATGCTGCACGCGCGTCTGAGAAGAACGAGAATTTCTCTTTCGGAAACGGAAGCGTCCCAAGGAATAAAAATTCTCTCTGCCAGCGAGACGAGTCTCTCGTCAATTGTCGAGAGTTTTTCGATCCCCGGTTTCACTCTCGAAGACCCCGAACGAATCCTTGATTCGTCGGCTCAAACACGACAACCGCGAAAAGATAAAAATCCGCCAAGAGGAGGATTTCGATCCCGGGCGAAATTTCAACTTGGTCCTCCCTCTTTGTCTCTCGTGAATTGTCAAGAGGTCCTTCGCGAGGAGGATCGATCATCTCGCGAGGTCACAGCATCCTCGACTCCTTGACTTCGGCGTGGCAGAAGGAGCGCGCGTTTTTCGAATCCCGTGCTTCCCGGCGTGACTTTCAGTATCGATCGCGGCGGCGATATCGCTCGATCGGTAAGAACGGTGAGCCCGGATGCGGCGGCGCGACCAAAATGGCGGAAGGTCAGGGTTCGCGCGGCTGATACGTACGACGACGACGGCGACGACGACGACGACGAAACCGATCGGAAGCGGGTTGCTGTCGAAGGATAAAACCGAGCGCACGGCGCAGGTAAGAGAGGTTTTCGAGCAACTACGAGCCGGTCAGAAGGCGGTGTGTCTTTCTCCCCTGCATCGTGCATCAGCTCGCCGGGGAGAGGGAAATGGCGAAACGATGGTAGGAGGTAGAGCGTAGTGCAAAAAGCGCGCGAAGAGGGGAGACGAACGTGGGCGAACGCGATGGATCTCTCTGTTCTCCGGAAATCGGGATCGGGATCCTCGGCACGGATGTACAGTTTGGATAACACGGTACTTCGGTCGCTTAGGAAAATGTATCGCCGTCGCCAGTTCACGTACACGTCGTAGCTAATTTCGTCAAGGTTATCGTTTAAATTTATTCTTTGCAAGAGAAAAGGGTACGTACGTTTCACGTAGAAGATACCGACGATCTTGAAAAAACTCTTGGGAAATTTTTACTCCTCCCTTGGAATCGTTTAAATCGTACCATGAAGCTTTTTTATAAACAAGAGAGATACGCAGGTAGCCTTCTTTAACTGAGACACCCTGTGTATAAGGTGTTGTAGGCAGGAGCGATCAAGTTGTTACCAGTTTGCCGACGGGTTCGAAGTAGCAAGAAATGTGTATCACTTATTAAAACTGTCGAGTTTTGTAAATAATTGTAGAATTTTATTACTTTAACGCTGTAACAATCGAGTATCCATCAATACGACCGATTTCAGACTTGCGTTCTTTTACAACTGCTCAAAACGCTGGGATGCTCTTGTTTGAAATTAATATTAGTTTCTGTTTGGAAGAGAAGCATAATTCTATGAACCTATGAATTTATTGTAAATTATCATTTAAATTATAATGGTTTATCTTTTAGAATATATTTTGATACGGTTGTTCTGGTGTTGATAGATATTCTCATTAATCTCTATTTACATTAATAATTTTGTTAACCAAGTGTATATATGAAACGCGACGTTTGTAATCACTAATTGTAAATTTGGTACATCTTTTGATAGTTGTGAAATAATATTGTAATTATTAGGATTAACCAATCCAATGGTTCAGGCAAAATGATCGAAATAGAAGCACGAAGAACAACAGTATGAATTTTATAATTATAAAATAATAGCACGAAATTTCAGATCAGATGATACGAACTCACCAGACATTTCATACATTTTCACCAGTGTGAAATAACGTTTAATTAATCGATAATTGATATCCTTGGTTGATCATCGTCGTTGGTAATTTTTTAATTCAGAGGAAATTAACAATCAAACCGGAAATATATAACAGAGCTTCATTTCTTAAGAGAAATTCATTTCCATTGTAACTACGATATTTTTCCTATTGATCCTAATTGCGTCTCAAATCTCGGGTCTGTTACCGAATCTGAAAATGCTGATCGTTAATTATCTGCGCGCCGCTGGAACGGTTAGAGAACATTCTAACCTTGACTCAGAGGCCGGATTTTACAGTTACGTTTGTGAAAATACGTCTGGAGCCATAAGCTGTGAAATGTGAATGCTCAAACTCGAGTAAATCGAACGACAAACATATCTGATTATCTGGAAACAGCGTCGAACTTCAGATTCCTAAAAGAACACTAAAAATTTTAAGTAAAAAAAAAAATAAATTCAAACGATCGTGTAATTCTTATCTATAATTACGTATTTTTTATCGTATGCTCCTCCTTTCGCCGTTAACTTTCATTTTTAGGAAAGAACTTTTAAAATTATGCATAATACTTCGCGTTAATTCCGCGGAGGATTCAAGGTCTGCGAAGCATCGATTCGTAACGTTCACATGGCGTTGACCAATGTTCTACAAAGGAAGAAACGTTTCAAAGACGACGCGTCAGAGTTGCAATTTTACGCACAACTGACTTTGCTAACCCTTTACTGTCAGTTGGTTCCTGCCTAAAGCAACAGGTGGTCGTTGACGCCACGTGGTCGATCCTCCGAGACGACCAGCAATTTTACATCCTCCTAAATCGCAAAATCTTAGACGATTCTCTCTAGAACTTTCTCTCTAAAATAGTTGAAAAATTTCGGAAAAATTTCGCCGCGAAATGCCACGCAGGAATAAAACTAGAAATAAAAGGAAAAGTCTTAACAATGAGTATAAATAAATAAAATTTGATATCTCAAAGAGAAGCAGAAAATTTTGTAGCTCCAATTCGTACTTATCGTGTTTCTTATTCGTTATTTAATTCCAAAAATATTCACGGTGAACAAAACAGAAAGCGATTGCACGCGAATGAAGTACAAGGTAACCTTTGCCAATCCTTTAGTAGCTGATATATTGTTCGATAGGGATTTTACAGGTGTTTTACATTAATGGGAACAACATCTATGTGTGACTGATCGTAAATACAGCCTGGAGTTTTGTGTCCATCACACTACAAATCGTTTAATACGTGTTCGATACAATGTGAACCATCTATTTGTAATGATCGGTAGACTTCGTTCCTATACATACGGTAGACAGATATACAAAAACATCATATCGTACAAAATAGTAGTAGTAGTATCACCACCAGTTTCGTTCCCACGGATTCTTCTCTTATGTACGGTACCTTCTCTCATTGACCTTCGATATTCCCGGCTTATCGTTCTATTTCGTAACAAACCTTATAAAAATACGATCTTCTAACCCTTTACTTGGCCACCGTTTCCTTCTTTCTCTCTCTCTCTCTTTCCAACAACAGAAATGCATGCGTGATTTTCGTTTCGAATTTTAGAAATACACCTCGACCGAAAACTTGAAGAGCCACGAGTTTTCAAATTCCTCAACGATCGAGAAATCTTATCGTAACTTTTACGTTTGCATATCCATTTACCTCGTTTCCTTTTCCTTCGTCAACAGCTTTTGCTCGAAGCTTAGCTCTCACAGCGCTAAAATGAAATTCCATAAATTAATTTGAAACACGTTTGACAATAAATATCGACACGGTAAAAAAAAAAAAAGAAAAAAAGAAAAAAAGAACCCTTCGTAAATAAATCATTTTGCCCTTTATCTATGACAGGAACAGTTGAACAACAGTTGAAGAGAGTGCGAGGAGAAAAGCATCATCGATTCGACCGATGAACGAGCAATTTGCCCTCGATCGTTTCGATCGGTCGCCAAATAAAGAGTTGGAACGCTTTTCAGCCTTAGAGCAAAGAATCGAAAAAAACCGATTACAGTGGTCGTCGCCCCGCTGGTGGCGCGTGTGTCTCGATCGTGCAAATTTAATTCCGCACCCCCTCGCCCCTTTGTTGCGTTCTCGCCCGAGGTTTGCGCATCTCTAAGGCGAAACTCTCATTGTCAGTGGCGTTCAGTGGAAAAAGTTCGATGCTTCCGCGCTCGATTTCGCACGGTTCATTTTCTCTCGCCGATATAAACCGTATACCGTACGCAGAGATCGGTCGAAAGAGGGAAACAAAGTGAAAAATCGCGGGAAGGATCGGGGCGCGTTTCACGCGTCCACCTTGCTACGATCTTGCTACTTTGTTCTTTGTTCTCGAGCTTCTCTTTCTGTCGCTCGTGTCGACTATTTTTTCTTCCTCTTCGCTCTTTTTCTCTCTCTCTTTTCTTAATTTGTTGGTTTATTTACTTTTTTTTCTTTTTGTTCGTTTCTTTTGTAGGTGTTTCGTCTCGTCTTCAACCCTCGGTGAGGGTTTGTCATGAGTAAAATTTCAACCCGAGAATATTTTTATTTTATTATGTGTGTGGAAAAAGAACCTTCGTCCTGCGTCGAATATAATGGAAGTAAAAGCAGCAAGTAGACAATGCTATTTTTCTGTGAGATTTAAGTAAACCAGAATCATTTTAGAACTTTTTTTTTCCTACAAATTCAGAGGCAGATTTCTCGCAAATTTTTATATATCGGTAATTTAAATACTGAAAATGATTCAGAAGAATCATTTCGGAACGTTTTCCTATAAAATTCGTAAGTAGATTTCTCACAACTTTCCAGTAATTGAAAAGTATCGGAGCTGCCTTCTTATCGCTGCGTTTGTTCGATTACCGAGAATAGAACAAAAATATTGTTACACTGGCTTCGTGAAACTTCACTCGTGACTTCCCTCGAAATAACCGCTTCCGAGGGTTAACTTTCGTTTTGTCCTCGTGTCGTGTTCGTCGCGAGGAAATGAACAACGGGTCAGAGAGGACGAAGGTGGAGGATCAAAGGTGAATGAGACGTTTGGACATTTTCCAAATGAAAACGAAACGAAGAAAAGAAAGAAACGAGGGTGAGAGGAGTTTGATTTCCGTCCGCGGAACCAAAAATCCACACGGGAATGTTGTACTATGATCCATGATTTTTTTTTTTTTTTTTTTTTATTAAACAAATTAAATACAAAAGGTTTTCTGTTTCTTTTTCCATGTTTCTACGTTTGTTTCCTTGTTGCTCGTGTCTCTGCCGACCGCGACGAACAGTCGCACTCTCGAGTTAATATAAATAATTAAAATCAACAGAAGAGAACGCAAGGGGCATTAAATAAAAAGTAAAAGAAGTCATCGAAGGGTGGAGCGAAGGGGAGGGAAGGGGGAGGGCGACAGAGCTCGCGGAAGAAGAAAGTTCAAAGGCTTTTTCTACACGTTTTCTCTCTCTCTCTCTCTCTGTCTCAGTACAACATACTCGCACACGCTCGCGTTTACACAAATTCTACGACAAGGTGGACCTTTTTCGTTTTAAAATTAAAGGAAGAAGGAAGAGGGCTCGAGCTTCGGCAATTCAAGACTTGGTCCAAGACTTAATGACCGCCATATTGTCTCTCTCGCCGTATTACTCTCGAATGAATTTCGTACGTTTCTCAGAATGTTTTTTTGCTGATTCTGCTCCCTCAAACCAAGTTCAACATTCGCTTCACTTTGAAATTTCTGTTAAAGAATCTTTTTTTTTTTTTTTTAAAAGATCAAATTACGTTCGTTATTGGAGGTAATCTTTCAATCTGACTCGTCGATCTGTTGAAATTTGTCTCCCGTTGCGTGACGCCGTGAATTCTCGAAGAGGAAAACGAAAACGCGATCGGCGACAAAGTAAATGCTTACTGGAATGAACCCTCGAACCGCCGAAGTTTGCGAAAAATGAAAAGAAAAACGAACAAAGGGGAAAGAAAGGAAGATCGTTTCGGGGGAAACGGGGAAAAAGAAACGCAAGAAACGATCGATCGATTTGCAAGGAGAGGAGAGCTCTCTCGGTACGTACGTGAGAATGAGAATGGGGAAATGGAAATAGCATCGTTTTTTTCCCTGCCAGTTTCGTTCATTTTCTTTCCTTCTACGCTCGAGATACGATCGAATCTCATTCTTATTCGAGATCGATATATATATATATATTTTCGAAATGCTGTTGGACACAACGCTCGCCATTATTGAACGCCTGTTTCGAGAGAACGTTCGAGATTAATTAATAATATTTAAAAGTCATTAAGGGATATGTACAAAGAGATATTAATATGAATATGCAGTAAATGTCGCCGTAACCGCAGGATCCGCGTGAAACCGAGCGCCTCCACGAAACGTGAATTTGTCGATCGTTACGTCTCACGGCTCGGCTCGATTCGTCCGCGCGGATCGAACGTGTGTGGCGAGGATCAGCACGGTGTTCAGCCATTTTGTTTCTTTCGTGTTTCCCCAGAAACGTTAACACGTGTGTTTCAGAGTAGTTTCTAGTCGCATTTAGGAAGTATTTCGTTCGTCTCGGGGCACGATTCACGATGGGGACGCAACAACTCGTGGAATGTCCATACATAATGATACACGTCACGCTCGAAAGCCTCAAAGAGTTGGAGTTTAGTCTGCGGAAATTCTTTTTCCAAGAATCTCGAGCGTTTCAGGGTCTTGATAAAAGAGAGATAAAGGAAAAGAAGGAAGCACCGTGTTAATCCTCGAGACTGCTGCTCTCTCGCTTTTCACGCGCATTTTGGCAGAAATCGTTCGTCGCGAAAGGAAATCGCCTTCGAAGTTAGGTCCTCTCTCTCTCTCTCTCTCTCTTTGCCCTAAATATAACGCGTTTTCGTACGCTCGCTATCGTCGTCGTCAACTGTGAATTTTTTACACCGTACAATTCTCTGTTTACACAAAACATGACAGTGGTATTTAGCACGCTTGGCGAATATTATCGGTATAGTAGTTATTAGTTTCGGCTATTGGTGTCGACGATCGAGATACGCGGTCTCGCGATGATATTACATGACTTCTGGCGGTCTTCCCTTTCGCTTGTTTATCTCTTTTCCCGCCTGAGACAGAGGCTTCGAAATCCCGCTGCTTCGTTCTTTTTTCGTTTTATAATATGCTCTTTTCTCGCACGGCGCGGATTATACATATATAGATATATTTATGTATTTATAATATATATTTGTTTTTTTTTATATATATATAATATATATATATATATAAAACTAAAAGTACCGTGATACTGATAAAATTTCGGAAAATATTAGTTATCGACGAAATGCGTTTCGGTGCTCCGTTAATATTACTTCTTCGATAACGATAGATCGAATTCGAGAAGGGCGAGAAATATAAGTTACAGCAGATCTAAAATTCGTTTTCGATTGATCATTAATTATTTCGGTAAAAATAAGTTGAGCATACCGCGATGCATATCGATTATTATTATTATGTATATCCTCTCTCAAATTTCCTTCCTGAAACGCTTAATACCTTCTTGTTGTATTTGTTTCCTCTCTCTCTATCTTTCATTCACTCGTTTGTTCATCCGTTCAAACTCACACTCGATCTCTCTTGCTTCCACTCTCCCTGTCACTCAAAATTTGTCAAGTATGATTTTTTCTTTAAAACTCTAATTTTTATTCTCGATTGAATTTTCTTTCGTCCTCTCGTTCCTATTGAACGTGCAGTTAATATTAAACGCTGGAACAACGTAAACGAGCGTTACAAGCATACACTCGTACACATCGCGGATAAACGTTTTTTTTTCTTTTTTTTTTTTCTTTTTAAATGTACTTCAAAAGCCCAGGAACGATACACATACACATGTTCGTGCGACAAACGCCCTCTACGCAAAAGACTCGCAATTTTTCTCGTTTAGTCCCTCAAAAAATACTTTGTACTTGTGATCGCGTCAACGGTAAAACTCCGTACACACACACACGCACACACTGAAACCGTAAAAATCAGGAGTGTCGCCCCTAGAAACGCCATCGATACGATAAATCTCTGCTTTTGCGACACGCGAGTAACACACTCACACGTTGTACAACAAACGAAAATGTAAAAGAAAAGAACAATTACTCGAGAAGCCTGTCAGATTATTCCGTTAAAAAAAAAAAAAAAAAAAGAAAGTATAAAAACAGAAAGAAAAAACACGTAGCTTTAGATACGATATCATCGAAATTTTTAAAATGTCTGAGAGCATCGAAGAAGAATATTAAAAGAAGATGAAGAAACAACAAACGGACAGATTTGCATGTGTAACCAGGTTTGATTCGTTTTTTGTTTTTTTTTTTTTTCGCACACTGGAATTCCCTCGTTCTTTCGTTCGAACGCGCGCGTACGTACAATAAACATACACACACATGCACACATATACGTCATCCTTGCTGAATTACAGACTACTACGTTAAACGCTACACGCTATGTACACCAAAAAAAAAAAAAAAAGAAGAAAAAAAATGTATACTTAAGCTATTCTGGGCGTTCGGGGATTAGCCTAAAAAGTAATATAATACAGGACACGCCGTTATTCGTACTCCTTGCGACGATTACGCGATATATATATATATAACATCTTTGGACTCGATTTATTACACATTTATAGAGAATTATTACTTATGACCTCGTAATTTCTCGCGCCTCTCTAGTCTCTCACTCTCTCTCTTTCTCTCTCTCTCTCTTTCTTTCTCTCTCGCTTTCATTCTGAGTGGCCGTTAACGTGAAACTGGACGTGGCACCTTTGTATCGGACGACAATTCGTCTTCACATCAGTCTGATACAAACGTCTATGTTCTACTAGTGTCGTTTCTCGTTTTGTCTTTTCTCGTCTCTCTCTCTCTCTCTCTGTTTCATTTCTTTTCTTCCTGTCTCGCGATCAGTGTGTTCTCTCGTAGTATCCCGTGGGGCGTAACTGAGAACGTGAGATTCTAAACTTTTGTGTTCTTCTCTCATTATATCTTCCTCTTCGTTTCCTTTCTCAACAGTTCTGGAAGACGAGCGCTTCTTCTCAACATATTTCAAGAGCGCGTTCTTCTCCGAAGGAAGGAGTTCCTCGAGTTCCAATGCGACGATCGAGAACCTTTCAAAAGCACCGTGAAGGGCATGTGCGTCGATTAATTTCAACTTTTTGTCTATGCGTCCCCTCCTTTGTTCCTCGAGCGAGTTCTTTCGAAATTTTTGCTGCCTCGATTATTCCGAGAGTCTTCGAAAGCGGATACAAAGCTCGAGAAATCGGCCTCGGGAACCATCTCAGCACGTGGCATATGGTTGTTACCTCTTCCTCGCGGGGAGTGACGATCCTTCCAAGGAACTCCTTACACGCGTCGTGGACCACTTTAAACCGCCGACACTTGAGCGTCTTCGTCGTCTGAAAAATTCCAACGTTTATCCTTAGTGACTGCGCGTTTTGCTCTTTAGTCGTAGAACAAATGTGCGACTTGTCTACCTTGGCTGAATCTTTTAACTTTCGCGCCGATATCTTTGTTTCAGGGTACAAGAGTAATGAACAAAGAACAGGAACTTTAATTCTGTTTGAAACTATATACATTTTATACTTTATAACTGTACATATTTTTTTCTTTTTATTTTATTTTATTTTTTTTTTTTTTTTTT